>NW_006785906.1:434654-465282 GCF_000442215.2 Lipotes vexillifer
CAATGCTAATCTCAGTGTCACTGTTTAGCCAACAGATCTTGGGGTAGTGACGTACTGTAGCTACCCCACGTCATTAGCCAGATTCACTATAAAGGTGATCGGATTATTAACAAGCTGTTTTACTAATCAATGTGAGATGAATTGGGTTATAATTTATAATCATGAGCACAGTTTCTGTTGCGCTGAGGCCACAGGACTCCTCACTGACTTTGAATCCCAAGTTGACAATGCCCCTCTGAATCGGACAGAATGTATTTTTAGTCACACTGACTTGAGAACCAGCCCCCTAACCCCCCCTTCCCCTCACCACCCCCGCCACCTTGGCAGGTCACAGACAACAGTCGTCCGTCTGGTAGAGAAACCTCTGAATGGAGTCAGACTGCCTCGCAGGCCCTGGCTCCACTCCAGAGAACGATCAGTGGGTCCAGCACTGCCAGACAGCCCCCTGGCACAGGGGCTGGCCAAAAAGTCAGGGCATGAGGCTCCTCTGTACTTCGGGCACGATGCCCAGCTCCATCAGGGCAGAATGTGGAGCTCAGCAGATTGGAGTTTGGTCTCCATGGCACCAGGGCCACAGGCTTGAGCTATAACAATCCCCAGGCACCTGCATTGTCTCAGATGTATGCACATGATGCATTCCACCAAACAAATCCTGTAGGAGAAGCTTATCTTGCCCCTGACCCAAGGCAGGAAAAACATTCTCTCTTTTCTCCCTTCCTTGTTTACATTATTTAACCAGTTTTCAAAGTGACATGATACAGATTTGTCTAATAAGCACATGAGTCTTTTAAACAGGCCTAATAGCAATGGCATGATCTTTAAGAACACCTGCAGTACTGAAAGGCATTCAGTAGGCGTCTTCCTCTGGACCCAGTTCACAGTGTAAGTTTCCATACAGCACTTAAATTTGGTGAAGCTCAGTTTCCTCTTCTTTTAACTGGAGGATTGATGGCATCTGCCTCATACATACTTTACAGAGTTGTGAGAATTAAAGGGAAAAGTGAAAGTGCAAGAATTTGGCAAACAGTAAGTATGACATAGATATTCTGTGTTGTGAATACTCCTAAACAAATCAACTCAAGAAGGGTTGGGTCTTTATGGCACAGAGATGTGCTCATAAGTGCCTCTGAAATAATGGAAAGGAATCTCAGTGCGGGCAGTGGTAGAGAGAGCGAGAGAGAGAGCCAGAGAGGGAGAACAGTGTAAAACAAAAACATATCTCAAAACTCTTTTGTAATTAACAATCTAACACCTAGTAAAATCTTAAAATATTGATCTTGTTCATTATGGGATATCCAAGTGATTTAACTCTTCATTAGTTGCTTAAAAAAACCAAACTTTGATAGAGTGAAAGCATACCCAATATTTAGAGTCCTATACATTCTTTTTTGTTGTTGTTATATTTTTTAGAAATTTATTTATTTTACTTATTTTATTTTTGACTGCGTTGAGTCTTTGTTGCCGCGCGTGCGCGGGCTTTCTCTAGTTGTGGTGAGCGGGGGCTACTCTTCGTTGCGTTGCGCGGGCTTCTCGTTGTGGCTTCTCTTGTTGCGGAGCACGGGCTCTAGGTATGCGGGCTTAGTAGTTGTGGTTTGCAGGCTATAGAATGCAGGCTCAGTAGCTGTGGCTTAGTTGCTCCGTGGCATGTGAGATCTTCCTGGACCAGGGCTGGAACCTGTCCCTTGCATTGGCAGGTGGATTCTTAACACCGCACTTACCAGGCAAGCCTTAGAATCCTATGCATTCTGAATTACTTATATTCGTGAACGTTGTTTTGAAAAATGCAGTCCAAGCTTATTTTATAATGATCATATTTAAATCACCTTTTCCTTATCATATTCTTATATTGTCCATACATAATTTCACATGATAATAGTGTATATGATTAATACTTTGCCAGGCAAAATGCTAACCCTTAATTATATGGTATCTCATTTAATCATCACTGCAGCCCTCTGATGGTATTACTATTATACCCATTTTGCAGATGTGAATGCTTGGAGAAGTTATGTAACTCAACAAAAATGACAAAGATCATAGCAACAGGAGTCAAGTTCAGACTATTGGAACCTAGAACCCATGATTTTTGTTTAGTTTTTTTTTCAAGTAGCCATGCACAATTTCATTTGCCAAGCCTGGAGGGAGCTAATTTGGCCTTCACTAAAAGCTGCATGTACTGCATAAAAGGAACTTCTGTCCAGATGCTTGCTGTTAGCTGAGCACAATGACCCATGCTCTCCCCCTCATCCATTTGCTTCTGTGACCACCATCTGAGATTTCTTTGGTCTTTCCATCTTCCCTTCACCTTGAAACTTGACACGTATCCCTCTCCTGTCTCCTCCAGCTGGTCAGTCTGGTTTCTAACACCCTCTTTTCCGTGTTCTCACTCCCTAATAATCCCGCTCCTGCTTCTTGGCCAACACTGGCCTAGTGAGGAAGATGGAGGCCACATATTCTATTCTCAGGTTGTTTTATGAAGAAATGAAATCCCCTTGAATTCAGAAGAGCATGCTGAGCAAATCTATGGAAACCTTGCACAGTTGTATATTTTTGTAAAATAGTGTATTCTGATAATATTTTCCAAGGCACCAAATTTACCTAATCCCAGAAGACACACCGAATGTATTATATAAAGAGGATAATGTGTTGTGCAGCTTAAAATTCCTGGAAAATTTCTCATTACTTGTATCGTACAACCAAATTCCAGTGCAAGGCAACCCATTTGTGAGTGATGATTAGCGCTGCCAATGCCCCAGCAGTAGCAGGAAAGGATGTTGCGAAATGATCCAACTTCCATTATAAAATAATGACTGTCTTGGCTAAGCAACATTTTTTAAATTAAATACTGAAAATTTCTAGTAATCAGAGAGCTTATTAGCCATGAAATTCGATTCCAGTATCAGGGACTATTCACTTATCAAGTAGGAGCCAAATAATTGTGGGTGGAATTTATAGTCCTGCACTAGGAATAGTGTTAAATATTATGGAAATGGCACTGGGGTATATAGCTTCAGCTCTAGGGAAATGTGGCATTTTACAGTTTCAGTAGCAAGTTAGGCTGGTGATTAACAGAATGCAATCATTAACTTCTGAGACATGAGATTTCCTCAGTATTGTCTTGGGAACCCAGAGTTTTGCAAAACAGTGAACCCGTCATGAATTTCTACTGAGCTTCACTTGTCTGTTCCAAATTTCCATCAGCTGCCTTGAGACAGGCTCAGAAATCCTTGCCATGGAATTAGCCTTAATTCATGGAGGGAGGTGTTCCTGCCTTCAGGAAGACTGGAAACAGTATGCTTTCAGCAGGCTCACCTCTGAATTCCCCATCTTTTCTCCTGATGGTCTCTACTAATACCTCCCATGCCCACTCACCTGACCAACCCCTGTCCATACTTTCCAATCCCCTCTTAGGGAAATGGGAAGCAAGTATTCCCTGAGTACCCAATGATGCCACAAATTGTGTGAAATAACCCAGATACAATTTTTGGAAGTAGGTGTTTACTGATTAAGCCCATGAAGATTAAATACTATGCCACAGTACAAAGTTAGTAAGGATGAAAGGCAGGATTCACACCTAGGTCTATCTGTTCTCCAAACATTTCTCACTATAGAAATAAAAGATGATAAGGTTTTAGGTGAATATATTAATCTGCCCTAGATATTTCTACTTAAATGTCTCTTGAACGCATACATTTTTAAAAGACTTTAAACTCAGGAAGTCGTTTTCCACATGCATAAGTTTCACCACCATTTTCTAACAATACAGTTCTGACATAGGAACTTTGAGTATTTTCAAATATGCATACACATACATGCATATGTATACATATACATACACATAAATATACATACATCTATACACAAACACATGCATGCACAAACACACATATATAGATATATCTGTGTACATACACAGATACATGCATATGTACATATATACATTCACATAGATAGATAGATATAAGATCTTTCATGATATTTTTCTTTCTGATCTGTAGGGACTAGATTTCACCTGATTAAAAACCTCTCCCTAGGTACCTACATATATGTCTGTCTTCAACCTGGTTAGCAAACTATTACAATACATGCATTCTTCAAGTCAACCCAAGTTTAGAAAGTTTAGCAGATAAAAAGTACAGTGGCAGGCTCTCTAAAGAATAAGAGAGAAAATTCTAACAGATGCATGGACAGAGTAAAACAATTTGCCTGTCGTCACACGCTAGGAAGGGTCAGGCTAGGCATTCAAGTCCACATTCTGTTCACTACATTAACACAGTGCTGTCAGAAAGAGAAAATGTCAGATTTAAAAATTTCTTCCCCTTGCCTCAGCATATCTTAGCATTTTTAGGTATATTTGGAAGAAAGCTGAGGCTCATGCCTGTCAACTTGTTTCTCTAAAAGCCCTTTTCTCCCTTCCTTCCTTCCTTCCTTCCTTCCTCCCTCCCTCCCTCCCTTCCTCTCTATCTATCTTTCTTTCTTCCTTTCTTTCTCTGTCTCTCCCTCCCTCTTTCTCTTTCTCTCTCTTTCTCTTTCTTTCTCTCTCTCTTTCTTTCTCTGTCTCTCTGTCCCTCTCCCCCACCCTCTCTCCCTCTCCCTCTCCCTCTCCCTCTCCCTCTTCTTTCCCTCTTTCTCTTTCTCTTTCTTTCTTTCACTGTACCAGGTCTTACTTGCGGCACACGGGATCTTCATTGCCATGTGCAGGATCTCTGTTGAGGCCGGCAGGATCCTTAGTTGCAGCACATGGGATCTTTAGTTGCAGCATGTGAACTCTTAGTTGAGGCATGCGGGATCTAGTTCCCTGGCCAGGGATTGAACCCAGGCCCCCTACATTGGGAGCACGGAGTCTTAGCCACTGGACCACCAAGGAAGTTTCTAAATAGGGAAGTATGGCCTTTAGACATACCCAATAAGGAACAGATTTGCTTGAAAACTCAGTGTTATGGTGCCTCATTTAGAGTTAACAGGTAAAACATTGCATGTCAACTGATTTTAGAAAGGACAAAATGTCATGCATGTGTCTGCCATGAATGCTGCTTTCTTGCCAAAGTGGGATGTTACTAGTAATATAGTTACTGGACATAGTTAACCTATGTCTCTACCTACTCAGAAAATATTATTACCAGATTCTTCACAAATATGCCCATTCTTAAGGCCTTTGCCTATTTTACAAATTTATGAGTTTACCTTGTTTCCTTTATTATAGGAGTCATTGTGGCTTTTGGGTGGAATTCTTCCCCCAAGCAGGAAACTGAGCAGTGTGGGTTCACAGGGCTTTAGTGATGAGTGTAAGCAATAACTTTACTCTTTGAATACTTTAAAACTCAATTAATTCTAGATCCCACTACAAGCTGAGGTGAAGGGCTGGCAGATTTATTTTTCTCTTAATAGGAAAGTGGCCAATATTTTACTTACTTCCTGATGCATGTGTCTTTCTCTCAATCTACTGTCAATCTATTTAATTCTCTTGGATCTAGCTCTGAACATAATTGTTGAATACTGGCCAAAGCCACTTTGGGGAACTGTTTTTAAGTAAGAGTGAATACTTTCATTTGTAAGCTACAGTTGCTCAAAAAACATCCTTTTCCTCATAAACAGAGGTTATTATTATTATTTCTTTTGGCTGTACGCGGGCCTCCCACCGCCGCGGCCTCTCCCGTCGCGGAGCACAGGCTCCAGACGCGCAGGCCCAGCGGCCATGGCTCACGGGGCCCAGCCGCTCCACGGCATGTGGGATCTTCCCGGACCGGGGCACGAACCCGCGTCCCCTGCATCGGCAGGCGGACTCTCAACCACTGCGCCACGAGGGAAGCCCAACAGAGGTTTTTTTTTGTTTTGGTCTAGAACAGTATTCCTCAAAATCTCTTAGGTAGCTGAGAAGACAGCTGGGTATACGACAGTATCTGTATTTATTGTTGTTATCCTTTTCTTGTGAAAGAGTGGCTGGTCTACTGATGTATGTATTTCATTAAATGACATTGTGATCTTCCCACCGTGGAGAGTTAGAGTTGAAGATCACGTACTCCAATTTCCTTATTTTACATTGAGGAAAACTGAGGGCCAGAGAGGTGAAATGACTTAATCAAGTCACAGGGTACCACAAATGAGGCTTGAAACCATATCCTTTGAGTTCAAGTGCAGTTTACTTTGAGGTAGTGTTTTAATGTGATCAACCAGGCACAGGTGGAATATAGAACTTCAGGATTTTTGCCCAACAACAGAAAGAACTTAGTTGAAGACAGTTAGGGGGAATATGCTAATTTTGAATAGGATAACACTATTATGGACAGTTTTTAAAAATCCAAGTATGTTTACTTTATGAAAAATCAAACTTGGAAATGATATTTGTCGCTCTTACATTCATTTCCAGTGGCAGTTTTTAAAGTATTGCTGGGGAGTAGCTTTCTTATTTAGCTTTAATCTCTTTCCCTCTTTCTCTTTCTCTTTCTTTCTTTCACTGTACCAGGTCTTACTTGCGGCACACGGGATCTTCATTGCCATGTGCAGGATCTCTGTTGAGGCCGGCAGGATCCTTAGTTGCAGCACATGGGATCTTTAGTTGCAGCATGTGAACTCTTAGTTGAGGCATGCGGGATCTAGTTCCCTGGCCAGGGATTGAACCCAGGCCCCCTACATTGGGAGCACGGAGTCTTAGCCACTGGACCACCAAGGAAGTTTCTAAATAGGGAAGTATGGCCTTTAGACATACCCAATAAGGAACAGATTTGCTTGAAAACTCAGTGTTATGGTGCCTCATTTAGAGTTAACAGGTAAAACATTGCATGTCAACTGATTTTAGAAAGGACAAAATGTCATGCATGTGTCTGCCATGAATGCTGCTTTCTTGCCAAAGTGGGATGTTACTAGTAATATAGTTACTGGACATAGTTAACCTATGTCTCTACCTACTCAGAAAATATTATTACCAGATTCTTCACAAATATGCCCATTCTTAAGGCCTTTGCCTATTTTACAAATTTATGAGTTTACCTTGTTTCCTTTATTATAGGAGTCATTGTGGCTTTTGGGTGGAATTCTTCCCCCAAGCAGGAAACTGAGCAGTGTGGGTTCACAGGGCTTTAGTGATGAGTGTAAGCAATAACTTTACTCTTTGAATACTTTAAAACTCAATTAATTCTAGATCCCACTACAAGCTGAGGTGAAGGGCTGGCAGATTTATTTTTCTCTTAATAGGAAAGTGGCCAATATTTTACTTACTTCCTGATGCATGTGTCTTTCTCTCAATCTACTGTCAATCTATTTAATTCTCTTGGATCTAGCTCTGAACATAATTGTTGAATACTGGCCAAAGCCACTTTGGGGAACTGTTTTTAAGTAAGAGTGAATACTTTCATTTGTAAGCTACAGTTGCTCAAAAAACATCCTTTTCCTCATAAACAGAGGTTATTATTATTATTTCTTTTGGCTGTACGCGGGCCTCCCACCGCCGCGGCCTCTCCCGTCGCGGAGCACAGGCTCCAGACGCGCAGGCCCAGCGGCCATGGCTCACGGGGCCCAGCCGCTCCACGGCATGTGGGATCTTCCCGGACCGGGGCACGAACCCGCGTCCCCTGCATCGGCAGGCGGACTCTCAACCACTGCGCCACGAGGGAAGCCCAACAGAGGTTTTTTTTTGTTTTGGTCTAGAACAGTATTCCTCAAAATCTCTTAGGTAGCTGAGAAGACAGCTGGGTATACGACAGTATCTGTATTTATTGTTGTTATCCTTTTCTTGTGAAAGAGTGGCTGGTCTACTGATGTATGTATTTCATTAACAGAGGTTTTTTTTTGTTTTGGTCTAGAACAGTATTCCTCAAAATCTCTTAGGTAGCTGAGAAGACAGCTGGGTATACGACAGTATCTGTATTTATTGTTGTTATCCTTTTCTTGTGAAAGAGTGGCTGGTCTACTGATGTATGTATTTCATTAAATGACATTGTGATCTTCCCACCGTGGAGAGTTAGAGTTGAAGATCACGTACTCCAATTTCCTTATTTTACATTGAGGAAAACTGAGGGCCAGAGAGGTGAAATGACTTAATCAAGTCACAGGGTACCACAAATGAGGCTTGAAACCATATCCTTTGAGTTCAAGTGCAGTTTACTTTGAGGTAGTGTTTTAATGTGATCAACCAGGCACAGGTGGAATATAGAACTTCAGGATTTTTGCCCAACAACAGAAAGAACTTAGTTGAAGACAGTTAGGGGGAATATGCTAATTTTGAATAGGATAACACTATTATGGACAGTTTTTAAAAATCCAAGTATGTTTACTTTATGAAAAATCAAACTTGGAAATGATATTTGTCGCTCTTACATTCATTTCCAGTGGCAGTTTTTAAAGTATTGCTGGGGAGTAGCTTTCTTATTTAGCTTTAATCTTCATAAATATCCATGCATAAACATAGATTTTCAACTATGTTTTCAAAGGATTAAATGAGAACTGTCTAAAATGGTGAAAATTAAGATTTCAAAATGTTATATTTAGAATTACTATTCAATGTCTCATCCAAATTGTAAAAAAAAATTGCAAATACTTTGAAGTTCATCATATTGTATTTTTCCACTGTTTACTACTCTAACTCTTAAACTTAATGGGCTCACGTGAGAGGCAAAGTGTGTGCATTTGTAAACACAGAATACATTTAGAATTATCAATGGAAGCTTGACTTTTTTTCACAGGAAGGTTCATTGTGGTTAGGAATTCATTAACATCAGTAATACGTGGGAGACTTAACCTCCCGTTTTCAAATGAAAAATGTTCACAGTTTTTCAACAACTGTTTTATTAGGCCGTTTGAGCTATCTGCGCTGGACATTTCTTGTGATATTTTTGTCATTTAGTTTTTATTTGTTTTTAATATCAAGGGAAAGTGAATGCTAGGTCAAAATATTTTGAATAAAATTATAGGCAGAAATTATTTTGAATAATAATTATATAGTACAATGCAAACTGACACATAGTAACATTTGTAAAACATTGTATTAGAGCTTTTTTTCCTAAAAGGACCTGAAATTTTGGTTGTTATTTTTATTCTGCTATATTGATTGTTAGATATGTAGACAGTTTCTTGCTTTCCCATTTAAAATGTATGAGAATCTGTGGCAGTGTCATTGGTCCCTGGGAAACAAATGATGTCATTAAAATAACATTAGGGCTTTGAGCTTCTCACACCCAGAATTATTAACTTTGAGCACGAGCATGGCAGAAAATGCTAATGATTCTTTTAGTGCTTAATTCAAGTGTTGTGTGATGGTTCTTCGGTAGAAATCTACATTCTATTGATAGTACCTGAGGGAGAAGAAAACAAATAAGCAAAAAGCTCAAGTTGGCGAGCTGGTAGGTTTATTTATACTTAAGTGTGTCTTATTCCTCACCTCAGTCAAATATTAGCGCAGAATAAAATATAGAAGAAAAAAAAACTTAAGTTGTCCCTTTCTTATATTTTTCTTGTGATTCTGTAGCATCGTGACATCATTATTTAGTGAAGAATATCTTTGTTTTGAAACTGTTATTTTAGGCTAGAAGAATAAGATATGTAATTCTTTTAATCACCTAATCTCATTCCTTAAATTCTTAATTTTGGTTAATTTCTCTTTCGGGTGGTGTGGATTTTTACATAATTTTTGCACATTTGAGAATATCATCCTGTTACCTTCACATGTGAAACACAGCATATCTAGGGATAATATATCGATGCATTTCCAGGCAGTTGCTTTGCTTTACATTAAATATTTTGACTGTCTAATAGTCAAATGAGACAGTCAAAATATTTGTAGTTTGTAATGTAACAGTAAATTAAAATGAGGGTAAGAACATATGTTTGTTGATTCTGCAGATAACATAGCAGCTACTTCTCAAGATACGCTCAGGTCTTTCCCCAGGTTAGTGAATTTCTTCAAGTA
The DNA here is from genome assembly GCF_000442215.2 of Lipotes vexillifer. Taxonomy (NCBI): domain Eukaryota; kingdom Metazoa; phylum Chordata; class Mammalia; order Artiodactyla; family Lipotidae; genus Lipotes; species Lipotes vexillifer. Next base: position 444,556 of record NW_006785906.1, read on the forward strand.
AGGCTTTGATAATTGCTTTTCTTCTTAGATTTCTGCTTTATTCCCTAGGAATGTCTGCAATCCTTAGGTTTTGATTTCTGTTACCTTCCTTCAATGTCAATCAGAAGAGGAACCTTTATCATTTTTATCCTGTGCTTTTGGATGGCTCAAGTGCGTTCTCCACATCACTTTTTACACTTCGCAATAGAAAATTTCTGTTGCTTAATGTTTCCAAAGGGTCTTATTTTTTTTTCCTGCTTTTGTCATTACAGCTTTCCTAAATCCCACCTTACTGCATTTCTTTTTATGATAAGGAGGCTGCCAAAAAGCTTTCTAAATTTTCTTTGAGTAACTGTTGAAAATTATTTTCAAAGACACTGCAGTATTCCACAGAGCCTCTCTGCTGTTTCTCCTTTTTCTCTTATTTTCTGAGTTTATAGATTTTATGTAAGATTTTCTGTATATTCAGATTGCAGTGACAAATGCTCATTCCAGACCACATGTTTCCCAAGATATAGGGTCTATGGAGAGCCCATGGCCCTTCTTCTGCATCCATTTGGATGCTGATTGAATTCCCTTCTCAGATCAATAGCTAAATAGTAGATAGATATGATTGGCCTCCAGCCCAATTCAAGGCACCAAACTGACACTCCTCTAGTATGATGACCCTGCGGGTTTGAGACCGAGTTTTCTCCTTTGAGCATCTGGCTACCTGATATTCTGAATCCATAAAATCCATAAAATTAAAATTCCAATAATCATAGCCCTTAGGAATCTACACTTTTTTTCTTTCTGTGCCTATAGTGCTTAATTTGTGGGAATGATATATTTGTAGAATGGAATATTTTCTCATTTTCTCTACCATCTCTCCACCCCACATACTCATCAGCAGCATACAGTCTTCCTTTCCAGTTATTCTCTCAGAGATTCCAACCCTGAGCAGATATGCTGACATGGTGGTGAGACTGAGGGAGAGCAAGGTCCTAACTGCACTTGGTGTTCATGCACTAGAACATTCAAACATGCTCTTAACCTCAATATTGCAACCTCATAGAGGCCTTCCATATTCACTCACTCACCCTACTCTCATCATTTATTTTTAATTTTCTTCATCTATTGCTCTCAGAAATTATGCTGTTTATTCACAGCACATAGTATATTCTCAACAAATATTGTTGGATGAATGAATGGATGGAGAGTTGCTTAGGGTTCTCATTGGCATGGGATTTGTGCTGTTGGTCTACAGGGCAGTATGGTGGTGGTGGGGTGGAAGGTCTTCCTTATCTGCTCTCAGATTTTCTCTGCCTTCCTAGGTGTTTTGGGGGAAAGTGGTGAGAGACTGTCACAGATTGCTAACCAGATACCATTTTAACCACCAAGGCTGACACTCTCGTTGCCTCCTCTGCTCTGCCTTCTGCTTTCTCTCAAAGTGTTCTTACCCTCTGTTCAATCTCTCCATCTGTGCTTGTTCTTGCTTAAAATTCCTCCTTCCACTCTTCATTTTTGCTCTGGTCATTTCCTTCGCCACATCCTTGTGCCTACCCAGTGTCTCTATCCTGCTTTGTCTAATATAAAACATGGTTCTTTAACTTGGGAGAGAATTTATATTTTCTCATCTGCAGTCTTCTCAAAATAGAGGGGAGATTGTAGGCTGTGATCAATATGGGGGGCATCTAATGGAAGTAAAAGGGGTAAATCAGTACATTCAGAATTCTGCAAATTGATATCTATTTCCATACATCCTTAGCTATTTTAATACAGTTATAACTTTTACTCCCAAAAAACTATACATAGTAATTGATTTTTAGCTTCCTGTCTCAGAAGCTACAGATAAAAGGATATTAATTTTTAAGAGGTCACTCAATCAGAAAATGCATTATTCAGTTAGAATGGTGAGAGGAGCAGTGGGATGGAACTCAGGAAATCTGAGGAGAAGCTCTGACTCTGCCCCTTACATTGTTTGAGAGAAGTCATTTGCCTGCTTGGGGTCTCCATGGACTTTTGCTTTATTTGCTTTATTTTTTTATTTAAATAAATTTATTTATTTTATTTATTTATTTTTGGCTGCGTTGGATCTTCATTGCTACGTACAGACTTTCTCTAGTTGTGGTGAGTGGGGGCTACTCTTTCTTATGTTGCACGGGCTTCTCAATGCAGTGGCTTCTCTTGTTGCGGAGCACAGGCTCTAGGCGCACGGGCTTCAGTAGTTGTGGCACACGGGCTTAGTAGTTGTGGCTTGCAGGCTCTAGAGCACAGGCTCAGTAGTTGTGGAGCACGGGCCCATTTGCTCCGCAGCATGTGGGATCTTCCCGGACCAGGGCTTGAACCCATGCCCCCTGCATTGGCAGGCGGATTCCCAACCACTACGCCACCAGGGAAGCCCCTGGACTTTTGCTTTAAAATGACCAAGGTTTCCATCACCTTCACGTACAGAGAATCTCCAGTCACGTGAAGTTGACTCTCCATACGGATTTATGCTCCCATCTAACACCCAATTGTTCCAAAGTGTCCCAGCACTGGCCTAGCATCACCAAGGATGCTCAGCTCATAGTTGAAGAACTGGCTGTTGACACCTCTCTGATTATTTCCAAATCAATATTAGTAAACATGAAGTCACTATTTGCTTTACAAAGGATGGTTTTAGCCACAGATCGACACAATGCATTTTAATCATCTCTTGTTTGAGGGATGAAAACTGAGCAATTCAATTTTGAAGTAGCTTCAAAAATAGTGTTTGTATCAACTGACCTGTTTGGGATTTGTTTGTTTGTTTGTTTATCTTAATAAAAGGTTGTCATTATTATGTCTTTCACAGTGACACTAAATATGATCATCCAACTCCCTGTGGTTCCTTTGCTTGGGAGTTATTGAACTAAGGTCAAAGTGAAGTAACTCTTCTCACCCAGACCAAGGCAATAACTACACTCCCCTGCGTATCTGCACTGTAACCTGCCACAAACATTATTTTCCACTTGGGCTGAACTCTCTGTCACTTCATTAACAGGTTCTTTGCCACTTTTTACACCAGCATTTATACGTTTTTCTTTTAGCTTTATTGATGCGTGGTTGATAAAATTGTAAGATATTTAAAGTGTACAGCATGATGATTTGATATACATATAGGTTGTGCATTGCAAGAGGATTACCCCCATCGAGGTAATTAACACATCCACCACCTCATGTTTCCTTTTTTTATTTTTTTTTTTGGCGAGAACACTTAAGTTCTGCTTTCTTAGCAAATTTCAGTTATACAATACCTGGTGATCAATGATAGTCCCCGTGTTATATATTAGATCCTGAGGCCTGATTCATTTTATAACAAAAGTTTGTATGCTTCGACTAACCTCTCCCTATTTCCCCCAGTATTTATACTTTGACATCCATCTGGAATCTTCTTTTTATTTCTTTCCAGAATTCTTTTCATTCTCTGGAGCCCTTAACCCGGGTTTTTAAAGCCCTTGTTATCAATCCACAAAATGCTTTAGACCCTACACAACTCAACCAAAGCTCCTTGCCTTTGCTTAGTCCTTAGAACTGACTCAGAACTGCACTTAAAAATTATATGTTTAAAAATCTATTCACCCTTAATAGACTGCAATCCTGCTCTTTTTTAGTAGACTTTACTTTTTAGAGAAGTCTTATATTCACAGCAAAAATGAGAGGAAGGTACAGAAATTTCCCATATAACCCTACCCCCCTACATGCATAGCCTCCCCCATTATCAACATCCCCAACCAGAGTGGTTCACTTTTTGGTGTTGATGAATATGCATTGACACATCTTTATCACCCAAAGTCCGTAGATGACATTAGGGTTCGTTCTTGATGTTGTACAGTCTGTGAATTTGGACAGATGTACAATGACATGTATCCACCATTATAGTGTATGTGCAGAATGGTTTCACTGCCTTAAAAATCCTCTGTGCTCTGCCTACCCATCCCTCCCCTAGCCCCTGGCAACCACTAATGTCTTTACAGTCTCTATAGTTTTGTCTTTTCCAGATGTCACATAGTTGGAATCATACAGTAAGTAGCATTTTCAGATTGACTTCTTCCACTTAGTCATATGAATTTAAGTTTCCTCCATGTCTCTTCTTGGCTTGAGGGCTCATTTTTTTTTACCACTAAGTAATATTCTATTGCCTGAATGTATCTCAGTGTATTTATTCATTTATTTACTGAAGGACGTCTTAGTTGCTTCTAGGTTTTGGCAATCATGAATAAAAGTGCTATAAACTTCTGTGTGCAGGTTTTTATGTGGGCATAAGTTTTCAGCTCCTTTGGGTAAATACCAAGGACTCCTATTGCTGGATCGTATAGTAAAAGTATGTTCGGGTTTTGTAAGAAACTGACAAATTATCTTCCAAAATGGTAACATCATTGCATTTAGCAATGAATGAGAGTTCCTTGTTCCATATCTTCAGCAGCATTTGGTGTTGGCAGTGTTCAGGATTTTGGTCATTCTAATAGGTATGTAGTGCTATCTCACTGTTGTTTTAATTTGCATTTTCCCGATAACGTACAATGTGGAGCATCTTTTCAGATGCTTATCTACCATCTGTATATCTTATTTGAGGAGGTATCTGTTAAGATCTTTGGTTGTTTTATCTTACTGTTGAGTTTTAAGAATACTTCATATATTTTGGATAACAGTCCCTTATCAGATATTTATTTTGCATATATTTTTCCTAGTCTGGAGCTTGTCTTCTTTCTTTTAAACATGTCTTTCGCAGAACAGAAATTTGTAATTTTAATGAAGTCCAAATTTTCAGTTCTTTCTTTCATGGATCAGGCATTTGGTATTGGATCTAAAATGTCATTGGCAAACCCAAGGTCATCTAGATTTTCTCCAAAGTTGTAGGAATATTTTAGACATTTGGATCTGTGATCCATTTTGAATTAATTTTTGTGAAGTTTATATGATATGTATCTAGATTAATTTTCTGCAGGTGGATGTCCAGTTGTTCCAACATTATTGTTGAAAAACCTATGTTTTCTCCATTGTGTTGCCTTTATTCCTTTGTCAAAGATCAATTGACTGTGTTTATATGAGCCTATTAATGGACTCTATTTTTTTTTTTTTTTTTGCGGTATGCGGGCCTCTCACTGTTGTGGCCTCTCCCGTTGCGGAGCACAGGGTCCGGACGCGCAGGCTCAGTGGCCATGGCTCACGGGCCCAGCCGCTCCGCGGCATGTGGGATCTTCCCGGACCGGGGCACGAACCCGTGTCCCTTGCATCGGCAGGTGGACTCTCAACCACTGTGCCACCAGGGAAGCCCTGGACTCTGTATTTTATTCATTGATCTATTATTCTATTCTTTCACCAATGCCACACTATCTGAATTACTGTAACGTTATAACTGCGATCTCTTGCAATCCAAGATCTCAGTTTTTACTTTTTGGGGTATTCTTCAAGAGTCATTATGATAACCTTGACTATTAATGCTCTTCATTAAATATTTGTTAACTTAAATATCAATACTATAAGCATAAGGGTGAATTATAACAGTAGAGTGGATGTTTGAGAACATAGAGAAGAGATCTGCGTGTGTTTGAATACTGGCTCTGCTTCTTACTAGCTGTGTAGGATTATTATTATCTGCTTCATGATGGTGTTGATTAAATAAATTATTACATATAGGGCTTCCCTGGTGGCACAGTGGTTGAGAGTCCGCTTGCCGATGCAGGGGACACGGGTTCGTGCCCCGGTCCGGGAAGATCCCACATGCCGTGGAGCGGCTGGGCCCGTGAGCCATGGCCGCTGAGCCTGCGCGTCTGGAGCCTGTGCTCCGCAACCGGAGAGACCACAACAGTGAGAGACCCGTGTAACGCCAAAAAAAAAAATTATTACATATAGTCTTACCACAGTACCAGGAACAAGGCAAATGCTTAATAAATGTTGCTGTTGTTGTTACTGTTCCATTCAGAATACAGTAAATTAGGTTTCATGTCATTATTTTCCTACAGATACTTGTCAGCTGGTGTGTGTGTGTGAGTGTGTGTACGTGTATGTATGTGGATATCCTGTACTATCACACAGCAGTATATGTCTTTTTAAAAAATAGTTTTGTGTAATATTTTAAGGGTTTTGGATCCATATTTCAGCTTTGAAGAGTTTTCTTCTGTAATTTCTGTGATTTTTAATTTCTTCATCTATTTTGTTTTCTCTGTTCAAATACAGTGATAAGTAAACCAAAAGTTGGGAAATTTTAAGCATCTAATATCTAAATTAGTTGCCTTTATCCAATGAGTTCTATGAGAATTTATCAAGTGAATAATTACTTCATCCATTTGTGTTTCTACGTAATCTGTTTATTACCTTTATAAATTTCATCCCCATTTCATCTATCATAATTTAAGATTTTTTGCTCTTAATGACTGTATATGTACCATTTTCTTTTGAACCAGTTATTTCCTTATGGGTGGCTTTCTTTGAATTATGCATCTTTTGATAGTGTGGAAGCTTTTAAAAATTAGTAAAATCTAAATTTGTACATTAGATTAGAATCAAGAGAGTTGCAGGAGTATCCAGGGTTGATGTGATACTGTGTGTTTTGCTTTCACATTCACACCCTAATTTTGAATCCAATAGATAGTTTTGCTATTGAATTTAGCTTGCTGTGTTAAAGAAATGATTAAAAATCTGACGTTCATTTTCACGCAGGTAATACAGTCAGTTAGTAATTTCACATTCCCCTCTAGATCTCAGGGAGGAGATCTGTGTAAGGGGAAGGAGAGAAAAGCCTGAATCTCAGCCATTGTCTGAGAACGAAGAATAGGTAGGAGGAGGTAGAAATGAATTTCGTAGAATCATTGGCACGTATACCAAAAGTTTGCCTTTCGGGAAATGATCCTTTTTAGGTCTGTGACTATTATATTGAGAAAAATGTACTTCTTTTACTTAGGGGATTCAGTGATCCTTTAAAACATTATAAATCCCCTTAGCAAATTTCTTCTTCACCCATCTTAAAGTGGGTCAGAGCACTGGCATATGCTATCATATTGGGCTACTGCTGGGAGCCAAACATTACACTTATGGTTTTTTGAAATGTAATAGCTCCTTCTCATTTTCTAGAAATGTATGACAGGCAGAACTGTCATCTTCTCATGAACAATGTTTAATTTAGGCAACTGCAGTCCTAAATATGTTACACTGGTTTAGAGTCACTACAACAAAAAACAGAAATGCATGTAGTTGTGACCATGAAGAATTTGTTGGTCTCCTTATCCAAAGACCAAAGGTCTCCTTTGGTCTTTCCTGAAAATAACTTACCAGCATCAAGAACACTCATTCAGATGACTGCAAACTGAACTAGGCCACAGGGAAGGGCAACAGTAATCCAAGGGGTCCAATTAATCTCATAATGCAGTTCTTCATTTATTGTTAATGCATGCGACTTACATTGACAGCCAACCATATTCCAAAAACTGCACTAGTTACAGGAAGCGCAGGAGGAATGGGCCATCATTTCTGTGCCTGGGGTGTTCACATAGTCTTAAATGCATCTGGGAATCTCAAGAACCAAAACAATGTGGATTTTTGGCCACATTGTTCTCAGTAGCTACTGAGCTGTTCCAAATTGGTCCCCTGATCTCTTTAAGGTTGAAAGTGTAGACAAAGTAAAGAGAGTTCAAGCAAGAGGAAGAAAGCAATTAAGAGGATGAAGAGCTCTTTTAACAAGAAACTCATAATGTATCACTTAGCTCAACAATAGTAAGTGGAGCTCAGGATAATGATATATAAATATTTGAAAAATATAAACAGGAAGGAGCAGCATTGTTTAATGTTATTCAGCTAAAGGTAACTAAGAGGGAAATTGAAAATAAATGCGAAAAAAAGTTTCCTCAAAGAAAATATGGGGCTACATTACAGCAAAGCATTGCAACTATACAAGAAAATGTGGAACAAGGAAACTAATAGCAGGAAGTTTACCAACAGTGGTAAACTTTACCACTTTAATTTAATTCTTTAATGAATTCATTCACTTTAATGAATTCTTTAATTCATTAATTCACCAGATGTTTTTAGGTAATTTAAATATTTAACATTTTCTTTGCTCCCATATCTTTATTCATTGTGCTCATTCATTTATTCAAAAAGTACTTCTTGAGCATTTCAGTGTTTTCAGAATTGGGAAACACTGGCAGTAATATATTATTTCGGGTAATGCTAGTGTCTGTAATAAATAACCTGAAATTTCAGTAGTTTAACACAATAAAATTTTAGTTCTCACTCGTATAAAGTGCCAGTGAGATGTTCCTTATGGACTGGAAGGTAAGGGTTGGATTAGGGGAATAGATGGATGGAGGGGCCATATCTCTGTAGTCATTCAGAGATCCAGGCTGATGGAGATCCCTAAATTCACTCTGATATTCAACATCTAGCGGGAGTAGGGACAGACAAAAGTTGGGGAAGAAATAACTTCTTCTTAAATACATTGGCTCAGAAGAGACGCATTACTTTCACCCATTTTCACAGTTGAGAATTCACTAAATGACACTGTTCGGATGCTACAGGGGTTGAGAAATATAGCCTTCATCCTAGGAGTATCTCTGCGTTGAAGGGGAGCATGATTTTTTAATGGACAGGTAGCTAATCAAAAGAGACCCAAATCCTGCCTTTTTGGAGTGTGTATCAGTGGAGGAAACTGATAATAATAGAGTAATAAGTACAATAAATATTTTGTCAGACGGAGATAAATATTATGGAGATAAATAAAGTGAGGAAGAAGGGAAGGGAGTGCTGGGCGCGCAACTTGAAATGCGTTGTCTGGAAAGACCTTAATGAAAAAGAGTTCTTTGAGCAACTATTTGAATGAGGTGAGAGTGTGAACCAAGTGGAACATAATGGGAAAGCACTTGAAGCAATGGAATTGCAAAGCCCACAAGGTAATATCATGCCTGGTTAGTGTAAGGAGCAAGACAGTATCTAACAGAATGGGAGAAAAGTAAGCAAAGGAGAGCATGGCAGGATATGAGGTCAGAGAAGTAACAGGGCTCCATCATCCAGAGGCCTTATGAGCAATTGTGAGGATTTTGGCTTCTACTCTGAGGTACTGAGGAAGTCATTAGAAGGTTTTCAGCAGAGGAGTGAAATGATCTGATTTATGATTTTAAAGGATTACTCTAGTTGCTGTGCTGAAAATAGACTGTGGTGCAATACGTGCAGAAGCAGGGAGATGGTTAGAAAGCTTTTTCAGTAATCGAGGTGAGAAATGATGGCATCGTAGACCAGAGTTACTGAGAAGTGGTTGGATTCTGGATATATATTGGAGGTAGAGCCAACTTGGTGGTGAGGTATGGAGGAAGAGAGGAGTCAAGGATGAGTCTAGGATTGGAAGGATAACATTTTCATTAATTGGAATGGGGAAGATTATAGGAGGATCTCATTGAGTTGTGGGTGGAGTGTCTTCGGAGCTTGATTTGGGATGACTTTTAGATACCTAACTTGAGATGACAGGTAGTCATTAGATATATGACTCCGATACTCAGCGGGGAGCAGGGGAGAGGATATGCATATAAGGAATAGGTCCAAACATTGAGTCCTGGGGGACTCCAACACTTAGACGTCAGGGACATGGGGAGAAACCAGTGCAAGAGCATGAAAAGGAGTGTCCAGAAGACAACCAGAGGAGTCTGGTGTCAAGGAAGCCAAGTAAGATAAATATTTCAAGACAGAAGGAATGAGCTGCAGTCTCAACTGCTGCTGATGAAATAAAAAGAGAACTGGTAATTGACTGGGAATTTAATTGTGAAGAGTCTGAATTGGGAAGTCATTGGTGATCTTAACAAAAGCAGTTTTAGTGTAGTGACGTAGCGAGAAAGTGTGCATGAAGTGAGATAAGAAGGATATGAGAAATGATCAGTTTGTGGCAATGGGCTTATTTAATTATTTTGAGGGTGTTTTTTTCTATAAAGGGGAGCAAAGAAATGGGGTGGTAATTATAATAGGAAGTGAGGACAAGAAGTGGTGTTTCTAAATGGGAAAGGTGGCAGTGCCACTTGTAAAAAGAGTAGGGAAAAATTATGAGGTAAGAAAAAGAGAGGGAATTAATAAGCAACAATCTTAGGTGTGTGAGAAAAATTGGATCAGGTGTGCTAGTGAAGGGGTTGGACGTAGGTAGGAGCTCATACTGTTTATCCATAATAGTGCAGGGTAGTGGGGCACATGCATAATGGGCTTGTGGGAATTCCCTTTGAATTCTTAGGGAAATAAGAAGCAAGGTCATTCAGAAGAAAGAGGAAAAGATGGGAAATCATCACTTTGCAGAAGGGGCTAGTGAATGGAAAAGGACAGTCTTCCCAGGCGGTTCCAAGGGCCCAACTTGAAGTTAATGGTTATGTATAACCTGGTGGTGTGTTTTTATCCAGTCATTATTACCTGTGTGTGTAGCCATGGCATATATGGAGAATTTTGTTCAATGAGTTAGCAGTTTTTCTCGGTGAATACAATGGCACAAGAGGGTTAAGACAGTTTACTGTGTGAGCAAGAGAATGATTGTAATTGTATGTCATAGACTCTAAGCTGGGTGAGGTGAGAGTGATGATATGAAAAGTTGGGTAGGGCAGTAAAAAAGATGGCAGGATCAGTGTGTTTGAGGATTTTTTGTAGTTATATTATTAAAAGGAATGCCCTAGAAACACTGGAGCTGGTAGTCCACTGGAGAGTGGAATCCTTGAAGCTAAGAGGATGGAGTGGTGACAGGTGTTGGGAATGGAAAGGTCTGATGCAATAATAGAAATGAGAGCTAAGGTTGGATGCAAAACAGAATCATTTTGTGAGAGAAGATCAAAGAATGGAGGGGCTGAGATATTGGAAAGATCATCTGACTTGTTTAAATCCCGAGAATTTTGACATGGACAGTGTTAGATAATGTGACATTCGGTCAGGAATTAAAATCTCGCCTCTGTGACCTTCCATCTGGGAATTTGCAGATATATCAGTTAAAATTTCTTTTTTTGAGAGTCAAGTTGGGGTAATCTCGATGAGTTTTTGTTGAAATGAAAATGTTTTTATTCTGACCTCATTTTTCAAAGATCCTTTTATGGCTATAGAATTCTGGGTTGATATTATGTTCTCTTACCATCTTAAGACTATTATTCTATTTCCTTCTGACTTTCATGTTTACTGTTGAGAAGACAGTAAGTTGAGAAACCTACTGTTTATTGTGGGTAACATTTTTTTCTCAATGGCTGTTTTTTTTTTTAAACTTTATTTTTTGCATTCTTCAGTTTCACTAGAATTTATATAGGTCTAGGATTCATGACTTTCTGATTTTGAAGATCGGTATCTTTCATCAATTCTCGACAGTTCCAATGCATTTGTCTCCAAACATTCATTGCCTTCTCCCATTTTCTGTTAGCTCTTTGAACTCTCATTGCTCCATGTTGGATGTTCTCACTCTATTATCGTTTTCTTAGAATTTTCTTTCCTGTTTCCCATCACTTCATATATCTGTACTTCATTCCGTGTATTTTTCTCAGATTTATTTTTCATTGTACTAGTTTTCTTTTCAGCAGTGTCTTACAATCATTTTAGCTATTTTATTTTTCATTTCTATAGGTTTATTTGGTTCTTTATCAAGTACGTCTGGTCAGTTTTGTTGGTCTCTATTTTTCTTACTTTTATGGTCAATCTTCTCTATTATTTCTTTAAACATACTTAATTTGCATGATTTGTAATCTCAATCTAATAAACCTTATATCTGCAATCATTAGAAGTCTGATTCTGTGCTTTACAGCACTTAGAGTTACTCATGACAGCTTATTTCTTCATATATATAATTTTTTAATTATGAGTTCAAGTTCCTTTAATCTTTGATTCTTTGATCTTATTAGGGTAGTTTTTAAGGCTGAATTTAAATTTTTTTCAGAAGGGATTCTCATATGCTGCTTTCAGATAACTTGGAATCTTAGCACTCAGGAAACACTTTAAATTGTACCTTAAGTTTGGTTTTTTTTGAGGGAGAAAGGCTCAAAGTTGTATATTCTGTTTTAAAACATGAGCATAAAACTTTTGTTTAAAAATTTGTCAAGGGATGGGGACTTCCCTGGTGGTGCAGTGGATAAGACTCCATGCTCCCAATGCAGGGGGCCTGGGTTCCAACCCTGGTCAGGGAACTCGATCCCACATGCATGCCGCAACTAACAGTGTGCATGTCACAACTAAGGAGCCTGCGAGGTGCAGCTAAGGATTCAGCCTGCCTCAACTAAGACCTGGCCCAACCAACCAACTAAATAAATAAATATTTAAAAATTTATCAAGGGGGTCTTTTTTTTTTTTTTTAATTCTTTACCAGAAACCAAAGCTGAAAATGGTATTCCTAATGGCTTGTCATGTTTCAGGACTCCAAGATTCCCACAGAGAGTCTTTACTCTGATCTTCCACCTAGGTTTCTTATTTGTATGGCTTACTACAGCTCAGCTCCTAGGCTACCAGTGATTAGCATATGAATTGAGGAAACCTTTCCATTACATTGCTTGCTTACTCAAGTGGATTCTAAATTTTTTTTTCTTTTCTGAAATCTTCTGAAGAATTTCCTTTACTCTCCTGCTAATGCAGCTGTGCATTAAAAATGATCCTTTGATATATTACATTTCAATTTGTGCTACAGTAGGAATAAAAGGGTGATATGTTCTGGGAACATTTAGTCAAACTTATAATAAGAATTGGGAGTCCCTTTGGGGGAGGGGTCAGGTCATCTTTTTTTTTTTTTGTGGTACATGGGCCTCTCACTGTTGTGGCCTCTCCCGCTGCGGAGCACAGGCTCCGGACGCGCAGGCTCAACGGCCATGGCTCACGGGCCCAGCCGCTCCGCGGCATGTGGGATCTTCCCGGACTGCGGCACGAACCCGTGCCCCTGCATCGGCAGGCGGACTCTCAACCACTGCGCCACCAGGGAAGCCCCAGGTCATCTTTTTTTAATAATTTTTTTTCCCCAAGAGTTCATTATATATTAAGGGTAGCGATTCTTGGCCATATATTGCAATTTATTTTTTTTCCTATAGTTGTTGTTTCTAGTTTTAACTTTGTTAATGGTGCTATGTTTTCTTTCTGATACAGACAGTTAAAATTTTTATATAATGAAATATACTGATCTTTCATGTTCTCTGCCTTTGATGTTATGCCTGGAAAATTTCCTCCACCAATATCATGAAACTATTCACCAGTTATTTCTTCTAGTTCTTCTTGGAATTTATGTTTTCAAAAACCCATTTCCTTCATAGAATATAAATGACTTTTTATGTTGTGCTAAATAGTTATATATACACATATATATGTTTTAATATATATGTTTTAGCATGTCTAAGTTTTAAAATTTTCTATTATATTTAATTAAAATATATCTTTAAAATATACAGTAAGAAAAAAGTTTAATTTAGGACATATTGAGCAGTTCCTTGACAAATTTTTGAGTTTGGTTTTTTCTTTCTCCTTTCTTCATTTATTCATTAGTGTTTGTTTTTAAAGAAATATTGAGGGTCCTGCTACTTTTCTTCAAGCCTTGAGGATACAAAAAGTAAAAAAAGTCAGACATACCAAAATGCTAAATTTAAGTAAAATAGACAAGTGAGTATGCAGTTGTGATTGGATATGATATATTCTTTAATGAAAAATACTTGACATGGAAACCTATATGGTAGGTATGTCTAATCTAGACAGTGGAATCAGGTAAGGCTTCCTGGAAGACGTGATTTGAAGTCTGTATTTGTCATGTGTGTTCACTGGAGATATTGGTGAAGGACAGAGGTCAGGAGAGAGAAAGCCAAGATGAAGCAACATGTGTGATGTTTCCAGTGAGAGAAGGCGTGGGTTATTTGAGAGACTAAAAAAAGTGGTTCAGTCTGGGGAGGAAAATAGATGGTGTTGTACAAGTGCTTTTGCAAAGTGAAGCTGGACAGGTGAAAAGGGCCAAAAGAATTGTGCTGTTCTCCTTAGAGCAATGGGATTTGTTGAAAAGTTTGAAACTAGGGAGTCATGTGACCAAGTTTGCTTTTCAAAACAACATCAGGACTGTAGTGTTCCCCATACTAGGTAGAAAGGGGCCAAGCCTGGAGAGAGAGAGCCTGATAAGAGAGTATTGCTATAATGTAGGTGAAAAATGATTGTGGCTTCATGAGTGAACAGAAAGTGAACATGGAAGGATGTGAGTTCATTGGAGATTTCAGAGGCAGATGGATAGATTTCACAATCATAAAATGGTAGGGGTGAGAGAAAGGGAAGAATCGTGCATGTCACTTGAGCTTCTTTCTTGAGATCCTGGTGGATGGAGTTGCCATTTTCTGAGATAGGTCATAGAAAGAGAGATGTGCTGTTTCTAGGGGAAAATGAATACATTTGAAGGAGACTTTTTGAACTAGCTGTCTGTTAAATAACCCAAATGAAAATGTGCCTCATTCTCTCATTTTCATTCCAAATTTCACCTAGAGTCTAATTCAGATTCTTTTTATTATTGGTGCTATGTCAATGATCCTCCTGGCTCATTGATCTTCCTGGCTCCAGTCCACCTAATTAGTCGATCCTACACTAGGACAGATGCTATGCTTTCCATGTTTGTGGCTTTGTTCAGTATCTTTCCTGCCCTAGAAAGACCCTCTGCCTACGTATCTGTTAAAGCCAATCTATAAGGACACCTTCACCTTAAGTATGACCAACAGGCTCTCATATCTTGCCTTGATCATTCTCACTTTGCTTGAGTATGTTGTAACTTACTATAAAAGTCATAGGCATTGGATGCAGAAAAACTCACTTCTGCCACTTGCAGGCTCCTTGCTGCTGATCACATTAGCTGCTCTCGACTTCTGTTTCCTCCTCTTGTTGAATGCATATAATAATAAAGACTTTGCTGGTTGTAAAGGGTAGACTTAAAGTTACCACAGTATCTGACCCCCAGCAGGTATTTCATCAATGGTAATGATTACTGATATTAAGTCTCCAAAACCTAGTCTTTTGACATTGTAGTCACTTGTGTGTGCATCTCATTCTGTGAGGTTAGGGGCATTTTCTTTGTGACCCTCACAACCATTAATAAGAACAAGCATAATGTAGGTACACAATATAGGGCATGAATAAATGGTTACAGCATGGGGGTTGCTATGTAGAACACCAACTTGCTTAAGCTGACATATTTCCTACTGTGTGCTGTAAACTGTTGAGAAGTATGCTCTTTTACCCTAAATTCTTCTAGTCTGAACTACAGTGATTTTAAACATGTTCAACAGATCTATTCTCCCCATGAGTAGTAATTTTTGTCATTATGTATAAATCAAAGATGCAGTAGAGAACATTTTAAGTGGTGTTGTGCACAATGATTTTAAGAATGTGCTTTAATTTTTATTGAATATCATCTGATTAGCAATGTTGGTATTGTTTTAGCCTTGTGAATATTTATTCCAGCAAAAATGAGTACAATAATTTCTAATGGAAATACTGTCCACCTGAGTTCCCTGATGTCTAGATGGAAAACGGGCCTTGTCGTTTTTTAGAGGAATTTCCAGTGGCCTTTGGATTGGAAGATGCCTGGGCTGACCAACCTGTGGCTGGCTCCTGGCTCCACTGAGTAGGGAGGGGGAGGGGCAATCTGCAGATTTTCTCTCCTAAGGGGGTGCATCCTCAGCCTCCTTCCAGTGACTAACAGGATGAATGAACAGGATACTGGGGATGGCTCTTCTTAACTCTGGTTTTCTCATTCAGGCCAGTTGGGGGCCACTTGTGAGTGGGAAGAGTTAAGTTTTGAGGTCAGTCCTTTCTAGGTCCCAATTTGATTGCTACCATTTCTGCCATTTGTAATTTTGAAGTGATTTTATATGTTCTTTGAGCCAAAGTTGTTGTTTTGGTGTGTGTGTGTGTGTGTGTGTGTGTGTGTGTGTGTGTGTGTGTGTGTGTGTGTGTGTGTGTGTGTGTGTGTGTGTGTGTGTGTGTGTGTGTGTGTGTGTGTGTGTGTGTGTGTGTGTTAAGCTTTTAAGACAATGCATTACCCAGGTGAGTAATGCAGTTGGGTCCTTGTTTGTTCCTTGGAGATCTAGTTGAATGTGTATTGCTCCTTCAGTTCCAAGGTCTGTGAAATTGTGAAACTCTTACAAAATTTCTGTGTTGGATCTTCTCATTGTCCTATCTCCCTCCAGCTCCTGTGTTCATGGTTATTGCTACTGTTTTACCCCACGTCCTTCAGAATGTGAAACCCAGGCATTTGCCTGCCTGTGGAGGGTGAGCGTAGTAAACATTGCAGTGTCATAAGGGGATAATATGTTTGTGGGCCTTTGCCTGGGCCTTTTTTCTCCCCCCACTTCTCCCATTTCTGGGTCAAGCCTTCTTGCTCCAAAATTGCCCTCAGGAGCTCCAAATCAAGGTTCCTCTGTTATACAGAATATTTCATCTTTCTCTGGCTTCTATTCTCTGCACTCACACATCCAAAATATCAAGGTTGCTTGCAGCACAAAGGGCCCTCTGTTTAAAAGGATCCACCGCCGCTGAGAATGTGGTAGGTTTGTTATGCCTCCCTTACTGGCTTTCCCTCCCTTCTAGCTCTCTCTCATACTCATACATATACACATACACACATGCCTCTTACAAGGGTGATGATACTGTATCAGCTGATTTGTCTGTTTGCAAATATTTAAAGGCAACTACATATAGAACTTAATCAGCACCCTGCTTGGTGCAAATTTATATTAGTCTTTCCTTTCCTTTGCTTTTGATAACCAAAGACTGACTCTCCAAAGATAGCTTTGGCTGCAGCTGTCTGGATTCCGGGCACAGTGTGTCAGCAGG
This sequence comes from Lipotes vexillifer, assembly GCF_000442215.2. Lineage (NCBI taxonomy): Eukaryota > Metazoa > Chordata > Mammalia > Artiodactyla > Lipotidae > Lipotes > Lipotes vexillifer. Next base: position 461,305 of record NW_006785906.1, read on the forward strand.
GCCTGGCTGGGTGTGATCCAAGTGGCCTGGGAAATAAAGCCCTTCTTCTATCTTTAGGGTTCTCCCCCCGGCCAGGCTCCCCCAAACGTCCAGGCTCTCTGAGAATTCAGCATGCCTCATTCTAGTTATCTGCCCAGACTCCAGTGTCATCTGGATGCCAAGGGCGGGCCAGTGTGATTGCTGGAAAAGCAGACTGACAGAATGGTTAAGAATAAGGGTGAGCTCCAGGGAGGTGGGTGAAAGAGACTGTAGGGGCAAGACACAGCGAGGCTATGCAATATTTATTTCTACCATTTAATGGGAAAAGTAGCATTTTCAAAATGTGGAAGGGAAACCAAAAATGCAGGAAAAAACTGCTGAAGAGAGAGAGAGAGAGAGAAAAAAAAGCTCAATCTGCTTTTGGGAAACGGACTGGTCTCCTTTTGCTGTGTGTGCAGTTGGCCCCTGCTGTAGCTACTGAACCTGGGCTTCTGATGAGAGTGGTCTGGGTCATGTGCAACTCTTTGTCTGAGGATTAATTTTGCCATTTAGCCTCACAAAGGAGCTGCCTGTCTTGCTGTCTGCCTGTCTTGCTGTCAACATGATATGCTACTTAACTCTACCTCAGCTAATTCCAAAGGTTCTCTCCACCCCAAACCATTCAATTTCTCTGTGATTCTATACTTATCCTTACAATTCTTTGGATGAAAATATCTATGGCTGCTTTGACATTTTTATGTTGGTAACTATCACTACAAATGCATTTTAGGTTTATTATCATTTTACAATCTCACGTTCCTGGTTTTTCTTTATTTTATACCAAGATACAAATGGGAAAAAACTAAATTGAAGAATTACAAATATCAGAATAGCAGAGGAAAAGTAATTGGAAGAAACATGAGGTGAGAAGGTGTAAACATATTTCAAGCAGAAACTACACTGTTCTACTGATAGGCAATTTCTGCTCTATTTGGGTAGAGACAATCAATATATTTTTTGGAGGCAAAGGATGATTTTTTTTCTTTTTTGGTCATACGAGAAGTTGCTTTCTAAGCATAGTCATTTAGTGCCCTTCATAAATCCCTCAGTCCTTCTGTCTTGAAATAGACTTATTAGTAGAGATAAATGTATAAGCTAATGTTTTGGAAACTAAGGAAAGAAAAGTGATGTGGTCAAAGAGAGAACACGTTTCTCCCAACTTTCTTTGATCATTCAAGTGTGACTTGCCTACCGGCTTACATCATGGAGATTTAATTTCCATTTTACAACATAGCTAGGAGAGTAAAACATCCTAACTCAAAAAAGTTTGAGTCTCAAGGAGGGTTTATTGCCTGATGAGTGACTAATCTGGATTTCTGAGAAGGAGTCTCCTGCCTCCTATTTAGATCCAGTCTTGTACTTCTGTCATGGTGACAGTGAAGAAATGGTACCTCTTGTCAACATGAAACATAATTTTTCTTGATCAGACTTTTATAGATAGGGAAAATACATGGACATTTTCTGGTTTAGAATTTCATCAGTGAATTGAGGGATGGCTGAAGGAAAGATCATTAGACCAAGAGCCAGAATATTTCTCTGGTCCCATCCTACATGGCTTGTAGCTCTACAATCACAGGAGATTCATCTAAGATCTATAGTCACATTAGTAAAATGGATGGTCCCATCCTACATGGCTTGTAGCTCTACAATCATAGGAAATTCATCTAAGATTTAGTCGCATTAGTAAAATGGAGATTTGTCTAGTTGACCTTACAAGGCTTTCATGGGGATCCATTCAAATGAAACAATATGAAACAATATATATGCTTACTAAAATACCATGGTGATTTTGTAATCATTTTATTAGGATATAACAAATACATTAAAAATTAATATATTTGTTGAAAACCTTAATAAAGTGCCGATTAACTCACCACTATTAAATATACATTTTAAAATGTAATTTGCTGAGCAAACGTAAGGAAAGTATGAGTGTCGGAGATGGTGGTTGGGAAAGATGCTCTAGACTAGATTTTCTAAAAAAGGATCAAAATGTGAATAGGCTTGAATAGCTAACTGAATTCAATGTAATCTTTGGTGGGTAAATATAAGGCTGAGGTTTAATGAAGCAATACATGAAGATAGGATGGCTTGATGCACAGAGAGTTATGGGTATTCAAATACTGCAAGACAGGTGTGAGCTAAAAGCGTGCCCCACAAATGCATGAAGTCCTGGAATGTGTTAACCTGAAGGCTGGTCCACAGCCTCCACCTGGAGTTTAGACATCCCCATTAGCTGGGTGTTAACTCTTTACTGAAAGTTTGCAGAATAGTGAATTTTGGGATTGAAAGAACCTATATCCCTGCACTTTAAATGGAAAAATAATTATGTGTTTCCATCTTAATCAAAAACTCCAACCAGGGCTCTCAGTATGACTAAAATACTCTTAAATACCCATATAACAATCTGCCAAGTATTCATGCAAACGTTAAGAATTTAACACACGGGGCTTCCCTGGTGGCACAGTGGTTGAGAGTCCGCCTGCCGATGCAGGGGACGCAGGTTCGTGCCCCGGTCCGGGAAGATCCCACATGCCACGGAGCGGCTGGGCCCGTGAGCCATGGCCGCTGGGCCTGCGCGTCCGGAGCCTGTGCTCCACAATGGGAGAGGCCACAGCAGTGAGAGGCCCGCGTACCGCAAAAAAAAGAATTTAACACACGGATTGTTCCATTACTGAGCAATGAGCTTATTCGTTGAGACTTTTGTGTGCAGAAACTGAGCAATATGGGACACAAGTTAAAATTTCATCTTATAACAATCACCTATCTCAATATACTTTATCATTCCACCCTTTTCTTCTAGAATATTGGATTTTCAAGACCTTCTAGACTCACTGACTTTCTTCAAAGACATTTCTACTTCCATAGGAAACAGTTAAAAATGTACATATTTGCATATATTTCATATACATGTATAATCTGTCTAACATTAAATTTGACATGCATATGGAACTGGGAATCTGGCTAAGCCATCTCTCATTGTTCCAAGCCTTCTGCTTCACTTACGGTTGAATGGTGCAGGGAAGGCAGAGGCTAGGGCTGCTTGTACTGATTCCGCATTTGGAGCCCCTCTGCAGTATGTGTTTTCTGCAACCTGGACTATACGTACTAAACTTTCTGGACTGTCAGAAATATTATAATTATACAACTTTCAAAATTCCCTATCTGTTGAATGTTCAACTGGGTGCTTCACTTACATAAGACCTGAAGCAAATGCAACATTTATGTCTCTATTCTCTCTATGACAGTGAATATAATGTTCTTAAAACCAAGAGAAATTGCAATCAACCTTCTCAGTGGCTGAGGAAGACACCAGCCAGTTCTCCACCCAAGACACTTAGATTCTTCCTACCTCCCCCCTCTTTCTTCCCTTTCTCCCTCCCTCCCTCCTTTCTTTCCTCTGTCTCTTCTTTCCTTCCCTCCCTCTCTCCCTCCTTTCCTTCCTCCCTGCCTCCCTTCCTCTCTTTCTTTGTCTCTTTCTCTCTTTCAGAGCATAAGCAATTAATCCTGTTTTATTGGCTCTCAGAATTCCTTGGATCCAGTGTATAGATATTCCTATCTGTAAACTCATTAAGGTGATTTTCAAATATTGGCATGAGTCAACATATAGAGATCATTTCATTAGCCCCTCCCTAGTAAAAACCAAGAATGCTCAGCCACTTTTAGCTGTTGAAAATATAAATATATAAAAGAAATTCTGCCTACATAAAAAAAGAGATATTAAAGAACATGACTGCAAACTTTATTTCTCACTTATCTTTTACTTAATTTTTCTTAACTTGAAAATTAAAAATAGCAAGTATAACAAACCTGCAAACAGTGGAGAATTTCTACTTCATTGTGAACACAAGGCTGCAAACTGTCTCCTGAAAATGTGAAGCTAGTGGAATTTTTTCCATTTTAGTTAACTAGAAAAATTCATTTTTTTTTTTTTTTTTTTTTTTTTTTTTTTTTTTTTTT
>NW_006785906.1:465292-505156 GCF_000442215.2 Lipotes vexillifer
CCTCTCCCCCTGCGGAGCACAGGCTCCGGACGCGCAGGCTCAGCGGCCATGGCTCACGGGCCCAGCCGCTCCGCGGCATGTGGGATCTTCCCGGACCGGGGCACGAACCCGTGTCCCCTGCACCGGCAGGCGGACTCTCAACCACTGCGCCACCTGGGAAGCCCCAGAAAAATTCATTTTTGAGCGTAATTACTGTAACTCAGGTTTTAGCACACCAGAGAGTAGATCTCAATTTTATTTTCTTTTAAGTTTATTTAATTTGTGTTAATTACTGTTTCTATTTTAATAAATATTCGTGTGTTATTTTTTAAAAAATTTATTTACTTTATTTATCTATCCTTAGCTATGTTGGGTCTTCGTTGAGGTGCGCGGGCTTCTCATTGTGGTGGCTTCTCTTGTTGCGGAGCACGGGCTCTAGGCGCGTGGGCTTCAGTAGTTGTGGCATGCGGGTTCAGTAGTTGTGGCTCGCGGGCTCTAGAGCACAGACTCAGTAACTGTGGCTCACGGGCTTAGTTGCTCCTCAGCGTGTGGAACTTTCCTTGACCAGGGCTCGAACGCGTGTCCCCTGCACTGGCAGGTGGATTCTTAACCACTGCGCCACCGGGGAAGCCCTTGTGTTATTTTTTATGGCATTTTTTGGTTTCTTTTCTAACAGCTACACCCTGGCTAACCATGTCATAGGGTTGGTATTGCATTGTTCAGAGCGGCAGCACCAGATCAGAACTGTTAGACCCTGAGCAGTCATTTTTAACACAGAGTGCTGCAAGAGAGCTATTCAAGAAACTGCATTATCATCTTAATGTTGCCAAAACAATCTTTGTCATTTCTTTTGAATAGCACTTTGTCAGCTTCACTTGACATGTGGCATGACCCTCAGGAATATAGGCATTACTATGGGATCTAAATGGAAATCAAATTTACAATTTCTATTTTTGTAGCAGTTTTGTGAATATTTATCATAAAAAATTAAGTATATTCCTCTTTCCCCTTCCGATTTGAAGGCCCAAAGTGCCTTTAAGGAATGATCTTCTTAGAGCCGTGTGCAACTGATAAATATTTTGTGAATGAAAGAATATTTGAATGGGCAAGTGTAGACCAGTAGTATTCCAGTTCACACATGCTAGGATTTCAGGACTAATTTAATGAAGAGAAACCATTCTTCCTTTTTATAGCTTTGAGGTAATGACAGCAACAACTAATGCTATTTATTGTAGAGCGTTTAACTGTTTACAGTGCCTTTTAACAATTAGTGTTTAATGTCTCACTTGGTTTCTAGTACCAGTAGGAGAAACAAAAGATACAGCATGCGTGATGCATCAGTTACCGATGTCAATGGCATGCCTACAAATATTTTTTAAATGTGTAAAAGAAGGTCATAAATCTGCAGTTTAATAAAAACTCATTCATTCCCTATCTCCTTCATTCAAAAAATTTATCTAAGCGTGTTCTATGTGGCAGGCACTGACGTGCAAAACAGACATTGTCCCCTGCCCGCAAGAAGTTTACAGCTTAGTGGAGAAAAAATTTACTAATCACATAAACTCACAACTAAATTTATAATGATAAGCTGTGATGTTTCTGCTCTGAAGAAATGAGGAGAGCTGTGGGATCATGTAAAGAGGGATTTTCAGTGAAGGTGTCCCTGGAGTAATAAGAATAGAATTGAGATTTACATGATGAAGATAAATTGCTTATATGAAAAGGGTGACACCAGGGGGAAACAGACAGGGAAAGGGAGAGAGTGTTCTAGGAATTCCATAAGGACAGTGGTGAGAAATGAGGCAGGTGAAGTAACCAAGCTGGGTCATGCTGGGCCTTTTATTCAACTTATACATCCTGGTCTTTGTCCTCAGACCATACAGTATGAAAGGAAATAATCAGATCTGTGTATTTAAAAATCGTGCTGGAGGCTATAAAAATATAACAGTGAGTGCTGTTTTCACTAAATCACAATGGAATCTTATAAATATTTAAACTTAGTTGACCAACCAAACAAGAAGTATATTTGAGTAACAGCGTGTCCACAGAAGAGTTTAATTGCATTAGGGTTTTGAACATTATAAGTAGATACACAGATTGCTTCAGACAATTTATGATCCTGGGATGGTATTTACTGTGCCCAAAGAGAAACTCATTCCTCTTGTTACTGTCTTCAGGACCACAGAGCATGTTATTAAACAGCAGTTTAGATGGCTATGCTACCAGGGTAAAGCTGTATCAGATAGGGGTCAGGTTGCATTAGAGTTAGTTAGAAATTTGGCTTCAGCTAACATTGGCAGAACAGCTGGACCTCAGAGAACAGAGTGCACGGAGAATCCAGATACATGAAAAGAGGCAAAGCAGGACAAAGTGAAATAATAGGTGCTAAATGTCAAGACTCGTGAGGTGCTCCTGGCTTCTCTACCAAGGAGTTTACTGACTTGGAGCCTTCCTTCGTAACAGTCCTGAATGGTAACTGTGATCTTACATCGTTTTAACGACTACCTAGATCTTGGTTTTCACTAGCCAACTCATTGAATGGTTCTGGATTGATCCTCCTGCAGTCACTTATTACCTGTGAGAAACACACGGATAAAGATGGTATAGAGAAGCACCTGTGCTCAGTTCAGCACCCTCCATCTCTCACCCCACCCCAGCAGTCATATAATAAGAACCTCACATTGCTGTCTCCTTCCATCTACCCCAAACCGCCATCTACCAAATGAGCATCTGTGAAGTAGGCCGAGTTTCCTTTTGGAGTGAAGAGATTGGAAAAGTAAGACAAGGTTGTCATAGTAAAGAGCACTACTTAGGCAAGTGGAAGTTCTGCTACTGTGAATCTGCCTCGTCAGGGAACTTAAGTCAGAGAAGCCACTAGGAAGGTTAATACACACCTACTGTTATGATGGGTGAGACACTAGGCATGCGTGAGCATATTTAACTTACCAGTAGCCATATGAGATCTCTCTCTCTGTCTCTCTCCCTCTCTCTCTCTATATGTAGATATATATACATATATGTGCGTATATATATCCATAATATATCCGTTATATATATTATATATATACATATATATATATATATATATATATATATCCTCATTTATAGTAAATGAGAAAAATGAAGTTCAGAGAATTTAAATATTAATGCTCAAGTTTAGATAGATAGTAAGGACAAGATCCAGATCCTCATCTGCTGACTCTAAGTCAAGATCTGTCTCAGTTTATGTGCTTCATTCATTTAAAATTGGTGTTTACATTTGTATTTATGCCTGAAGGGGGGAATGTAAAACAATGAAGTCTTGATTGTAGAAAACTTATAAAACATGTAAAAAATCATCTAGTAGTGATAGAGAAATTTCATATTGAAATAAATTTTCAAAACTGCTATAGTGAATGACTTGGTACAAATTAATGATAAAAATAGGAAGATTAACATAACTTGTTTGTCAAAAGAAATAGAAACTTCTACTGTCTTTTTCCAGTGCAGTGTTGGCACAGCAAAAGAAGGGATTCTCCTTTCTTATTAATAATAGTGTGTCAGTATCAAGGAAAATTATGTGATAGCTCAAACATGTTTCTACTGAATGAATATATTTGATTAAACACCATCTGGAAAGATGCTCATTATCCGAGAAAATAACGCATCTTAGATCTTACGCACACTTTACATGTGTCAAGAAATATGTTGGTCAGATCAAGAGGAAAGTACATGGCTTGAGTCGAAGTCTGACTTAAAACAGCTGCTTTCAAATCTGTCCTGTTACACGAGAAAGTTTGACTGATGGAACCCACAGCTGCTTTCCCCTTTGCTCCCCGGCAGGGCTTCTTACCTCTGTAGTCAGTTCCTTTACATTGAGAAGGACTTTTATGGATACTAGGGGGAGATTAGCCAGTTCAACACATACAAAAAGGGAGCCAATATTTTCAAGGAAGAAGAGGCGGAAGGAGAAGGCTTAAGTTAAATTTAGTAAAATTAAAAAAAAAAAACCCGAAGAAAATATGAGTGGATTTTTATCTTTCCTTGAGATGGTGAGTTCTTTCAAATCATTGACGTAAAGTCAAAAACTATAATAAGAAATGTGGATTAGTTTAGTGAAACAAAAATTTAAAATGTCAATGTGTCAAATGAAGATATACACAATGAACCACAGACAAGAAACTGGAAAAATAATAGTAACATATTAGAGAAAGTGTAAATACATTTGATAAATAAAAGCTCATATTTTAACAAGAAAAAAAGACAAATGATGGGGAAAAAAGAGTAAACGATGTGACTGAGCAAATCACAGGAGAAGAAATAAAAATTGCCAAGAAACAAATGGAACACATTTCAAACTACCAGGTCTTCAAAGCCAAGCAGATTGAAACAATATGTTTGCCTGTTAGATTTTTACAAGATATGACACATTGTTTAAGTAGCTAAATCTTTCAACAATTTTCCTTCTTGGCTGTTTGGCAATCTGTATCAAGTCATTCAAATGTATGTACTTACCTATCATATACCTTTGGGAATTTGTTCTAAGGAAATTGTTAAGACATACATGCAATGATTTCTGTATGCAGATTTTTGTTGAAGAATTATTTATAATAGTGAAATATTTTAAGTAATGAAAATACCCAACAAAAGGGGATTGGTTACTTAATTTTTGCACTCTGTCCCTATAGTACTCTGTAATCCCACCTTGTAATTCTCAGAAAATTTATATTAATTATTCTCATTCATTTATTCAATAACAAAATACCCATTGAATGCTTACTATGTGTGCTAGATACCTTTCAAGACACTGGGGATCAAGCAGTGAACAAAGTAGAGAAAAATTCTTGCCATATTGTAGAAACAAATGATTAAGCAAAACAGCAGCAAATAAGTAAGGCATGTTATATGACAGATGGTGGTAAGTGCTATTAAAAATAGTGAGCAAGTGTGGGGATAATGATGGAGGATGGTGGATGAGGGAATTGATGTGATATATATTTTTAAAATTTATTCCTTCCTCCCTCCCTCCTTGCGCTGGGTCTTCATTACTGCATGCAGGCTTTCCCTAGTTGCAGCAGGCGGGGGCTACTCTTCGTTGTGGTGTGTAGGCTTCTCATTGCGGTGGCTTCTCTTGTTGTGGAGCATGGGCTCTAGGCACGTGGGCTTCAGTAGTTGCAGCACACGGGCTCAGTAGTTGTGGCGCGTGGGCTTAATTGCTTCGTGGCATGTGGGATCTTCCTGGACCAGGGATTGAACCCATGTCCCCTACATTGGTAGGCGGATTCTTAACCACTGCACCACCAGGGAAGTCCCATGTGAATGGTGTGATTTTAAATTGAGTGTTAAGGGAAAGCCTCAAGGAGGAGGTGACAAGTGATTCAAAACCTACCTGAGGAGAGGGTGGAGAGAAGAGCATTCTACACAGAGGGAGGAGCAAAATGAAAGCCTTTAGGGAAGAGCATATCTGATGCAGTCGAATCCCTGCCACTGTTACTGAGCAGAGAGAACCAAAGGTGGAATAGCAGAAGACGATGAGAATGCAGGGAGCCTCAGAGGCCACCGTGAGGATGCGAGCTTTTTACCCAGAGAGGGATGGGAAGCCATTGGAAAGTATGATCAGAGAAACAGCATGAAACATGAAAGACGATTCTAAGCAACTGGAAGAAGGAAGTTGCCTTTGGGATAATTGCTGTTCAGCATCCATCTTCTCTGGCGTATAAGGAGAGATCACAGCCAGATGGCCAGCAACTACTTTAGTGACCAGTATAGACTAGGAGCTTTGTATCTACTCAATGATTAAATAAATATTGCACATATAAACTAAAATAGAGTGCAGATAACAAGAGAAAGTTTGTTCTCATATATATTTAATTTGGGAGAAATGCTTATAGGATGTTTGGTGAAAGAAAATATTCAGCTCTACTTATAGAGAGTAGTCCGAATTTGGAGAAGACTGTATGGGTATCTACAGTTTGAAAAGTTGATGAAATGAATAAGCAGGAATTTCAGTAGTGGTTTTCTCTTGGTGTCAGGCTTATAGATGACATGCTTGTTTGTTTGTTTGCTTTAGAGTATGTCTTGTCTAATTTGTCTATAATAAATACATCATTTACAAAATTAGAAAGATGGACAGAGAAATAAGAAATTATCTATTTTTTTCCAACTTGATAAAGAACAGAAAAAAAGAAGATGTGTACAACTGACTAGGGAGAATATAATATCATTACTTATTAATATAAATCCTGGAGCATTCTACCTGGAAATATTAGAAAATTTCCTGTTCTGAGATGCATAATATCTGGGCAGCCAGGTAATGACACAGCAATGAAGGATTCCTTTCATTTGATCACATTCACAGGGCTGTCAGGATATTAATCAGGGTATAAAAATACATCTGTCTCAAAATCTGTGAGATGTTCTTGCTGACTTCTTTTATATATGGGTGCTATTTTGACATTCCGTATATAAAATATGGCACCTTTTGTTCATTATCAGATTTTCAAAAAGATAGCTGTGCCAGTGACCTACATTTTTATTTCGTTTAACAATATGCCTTAGAGCTCTTTCTCTACTGGATCATAGAGATCTACCTCATTCTTTTTTTTGTGTGTGTACCATTTATATTATATAAGATGGATATGCTATAATTTGTCTGGTGACTCCCACATTGATGGACATATAAGTTTTTCCTCATTTTTTCACTATTAATGATAATGCCATAATGGGTATCAGAGCATGCACCTCCTTTTGCTCTTGTGTAATTTCTTTAGGATAATTTCCTCATACTAGAATTGCTGAATGAAAGGTCATATGTATTTTATTTTATTTTATTTTAGTTTAGTTTAGTTTAGTTTAGTTTAGGCTGCACCGTGTGGCATACAGGATCTTTGTTCCCCAACCAGGGGAACCCGTGCCCCCTGCAGTGGAAGCATGGAGTCTTAACCACTGGACTGCTAGGGAAGTCCCTATATGTATTCATATTCCTTCATTCATTCATTCACTCATGAAGCAAAAATATTTGCTCCTATGTCAGGCATGGTTCTAGGCTTAGAGATAAAGTCCTAGAAGTCCACATATATGCATTAATATACGATATTTGTTTTTTTCTTTCTGGCTAACTTCACTCTGTATGCCAGACTCTAGGTCCATCCACATCTCTAGAAATGACCCAATTTCATTCCTTTTTATGGCTGAGTAATATTCCATTGTATATATGTACCACATCTTCTTTATCCATTCATCTATCGTTGGACATTTAGGTTGTTTCCATGTCCCGGCTATTGTAAATAGTGCTGTAGTGAACATTGGGGTACATGTGTCCTTTTGAATTATGGTTTTCTCAGGGTATATGCCCAGTAGTGGGATTCCTGGGTCATATGGTAGTTCTATTTTTAGTTTTTTAAGGAACCTCCATACTGTTCTCCATAGTGGCTGTATCAGTTTACATCCCCACCAGCAGTGCAAGAGGGTTCCCTTTTCTCCACACCCTCTCCAGCATTTACTGTTTGTAGATTTTTTGATGATGGCCATCCTGACCAGTGTGAGGTGATACCTCATTGTAGTTTTGATTTGCATTTCTCTACTGATTAGTGATGTTGAGCATCCTTTCATGTGTTAGTTGGCAATCTGTATATCTTTGGTGAAATGTCTATTTAGATCTTCCACCCATTGTTTAATTGGGTTGTTTGTTTTTTTGATATTGAGCTCCATGAGCTGTTTGTACGCATATGTGTGGAATCTAGAAAAATGGTACAGATGAACCTATTTGTAGGGCAGGAATAGAGATGTAGATGTAGAGAACAAACATGTGGACACGGGAAGGAGGGGGAGGGTGGGATGAATTGGGAAATTTGGTTTGACATAACTACACTACCATGTGTAAAACAGATAGCTCGTGGGAACCTGCTGTATAGCACAGGGAGCTCAGCTTGGGGCCCTGTGATGACCTAGATGGGTGGGATGGGTGGGTTGTGGGAAGCAGGTCCAAGAGGGAGGGGATATAGGTATACATATAGCTGATTCACTTTATTGTACAGCAGAAACTAACACAACATTGTAAAGCAATTATACTCCCCACCCTCCAAAAAAAGAGATAAAGTCCTGAGCAAAATAAACAAAATTCCTGTACATTAGCAGTTTACATTCCAGTGGCAACCAACAAATAAATGAGAGTTTTATGTATGAGAATGTATGAGTATAAAATATGAAAAAAAGATACAGCAGCATAATATCAAGTAGTGATAAGTGCTCTGAAGAAAGATAGAGCAAGGTTTGGGTATTGAGGGTGACAAGAGTGCTATCAGAGTTAAGGAAAATGGGGAGAAAAGGATCATTTATAGGAGAGCAGGAAATGGGCAAAAGGAATGAAGCCAATGGGAAAAGATTTGACAGAATCTGAATTTCTGGGGGTGAGGCATTCCATGTTATAGGCCTTGAGACAGAAGAATCCTGGAAATGTTTGAGGGAGAACCGAAAGGTGAGTGTGACTGGGGTAGAATGAGCAGGGGCTGAGGGTTAGGGGATGCTGGAGAAGAGGTAACTGGAGGCTGGTAGGAGATACCAGTGGAGAAGATAAAATAGTAAGGTTCTTGGATTTTATTGTTGAAATGATGGGAATCCATTATATTGTTTTGAGCAGATAAGTGGCATGATTTAATTTACATTGAAAATATGAATGTGGTTGCCTTAAAAAAAAAAATAGACTTCAGGGAGGCAATATTAGAAGCTGGAATCCCTGTGGAGAATCTACTGTAACAGTAGGCCAGACAACTGATAATGAAGCATTGGGGTGATTGTTCTAGAGGCTTAGTGAGAAGGAGTCAGATTGTATTGATATTCGAGGGTGGAAAGAATCTAGGATTTGCCAGATGTTTGGATGTGGTATGTGAGAGCAAATGAGGAATCAGGATGATTTAAAATGTTGATAGATTCAGCTAAAATTTCCTCCAATGACTTTTCCAAACCTTGCTTTTGCTGGACATATGTGAGATTCTCCCAAAACCTCAAAAGCAGTGAGTTTTGATAACTTTGTCCTGGGCATCACGCTTGGCATGGAGTTGGCATTTGATAACTATCTCTTGACTTAAAGAATGAAGTTAAATGTTACCTCTCTGATGCTTAACAGTATGTTTTTTGTTGCTTTAATTTGCATCGATTGAACTTCAAGATCTTTTCATGTGTCTGTTAGAAAATTGCATTTCTTCCTGAAGTGCCTGTTCTTAACCTTTGTTCCCTATGGTACTGGATTGTTTGCTTACTCTTATGAATATGTAGGAGTTTTTTAATATTTTCAGATATTATTTCTTTATTAAATATCATATATGTGGCTGAATACTGTTTCTGTTTAAACTTCATTTTTCTGTTTTTGATTGGACCAAAGTTTTAGATTGACCTGCATAAAACTTTTTACATGTTGAGTTTTCTGCTCATTTGGGAGAAGTCAAGAGCCTTTAAATCCATTTTATTGTTCTCACTATTTGCCCATGTAAGTAGGTTTACAGATAGAAAAATGAAGGCTTAGCATGTTTAAGAGATTTATGTTAAGGATAACAGCAAATTCCCTGAATCTCATCAGTATACTCTTTCCACTGAAGAACTGACTGCATCTCCAGATATGTTTCAGCATGTAATGTGAAAAGAAAAAACAAAAAGTGTGGCCTAGAAAGAATGGAGGTATAGCATATGAAGCATGACCATAATTTTATTTAAGATGGAAAACTACCATATAGATAGAGGTATGGATTATTTTTGAACTTTCTATAATTTCCATTTTTCTGCTATAAGTGTATACTCTGTGCGTGTGTCTGTGTATGTGTAATAAGACATTAAATTGTCCCAAAATCATAAGAAAATGCCACACGTATGGAGTAATACCATGCCAAAATGCCCCCTTAAGAAAATCTGAAATGAAAGGATGACCCTACCTGAACAGAAGAGCAGAATTAGGTGGTCTACTTTGGAATTTTAGAGGAAGGATGAAAATTCTGAAAGTCAGAATGGAATGAGAGGGAAAATGAAAGGTAGTAATGGTGAGATAATGGTTTAAAGGAGGACAGGAAATTGGCAAGAGAAGGAGGCGGGGATGGAGGGGAATCTTAAGTAAAACGATAGGGGTGAGTAACACATTGTATCACATCGAGACCAGATAAGACTTGTATGTTTCCTGGACCTTGGAGTACTGGAGATGGAGTATATCTTGGGGCAAATCTATTCTGGGTGGCAATCCGTGACATACATTCTGCCCCTCCCCAATTCCACACTGAGGTCAGAGGACAGACATCACTAATCAATCAGAGTGCTCTTTCCCTTCCTCACTAAGCCTTCACAGCCCAGTTCTTAAGTATAATCTGCCAGTGTTGATGCTTAAAGATGAACTGTGTCCCATATAATTGTATTCCAACCCTCTCATTTTGAAGATAACTAAATCAGAGGAAGGTCTTGTCCTAGGTCATCCATCTTTGGTTGTATCTACTTTCCTCAGGTATATTTTACAGTGATTCGTTTGGTTTTCATGAGCCATTTAACTTCTCCTTGGATGATTACTTTGTGGAACAGTTGAAAGAGTATTTGTAGGAAGACTCAGGGATAAACCTGCACTGAGTTGTCTCTAGGACCACTGGTCTTGGGTATCCTTGATTATCTCATCCAGAAAAAGGCATATTGATACTTGACTTACCTGATGGATGATGATAACTGTATGAATTCCCCTTATATTTTTGATCTGTGATTCTTACGACACATCACTACCTAAGGATAATAAAAGTTTGGCAAAGTAGTAGCAAATAACAGAGCTGTTTAGAAGGCAAAATCTCAAAACTCATTTACTGAGTCAAAGTATGATGTATGATTTTAGAAACAGAGAGACGCATACCAGCCAGTTTTTCTCTTCTATGATAAAATTAAACTCTACATTTATTAGTTGTGTAGAAAATGCTCATCATGCATTAGTTTTTTGAGATTAAAGCAAAATAAGTCATCAGCCCTCTTTGACATTTAATTTGTCTCAATGTCGTTATATATTTGAAGTAAGTTATTAATTACCCTTAATTACATTCATTTTAAATGGTGGAGTTTCCATTTCTAAGTACTTGTTTCATAATTCCTGGAAGACTTATAAATTCCACTCAATTTAACAAATATTTATTAAGGTTATTTTATGCAAGGTATGATTTTAAATGTTTTAGATAACCACTGATTTCATATCCCTTGGAAAAATTAAATGTACCTCTACCTCCTGTAACTATTTATTACTGCTGTTAGAGCTTTAGGCTTGATTTTTACATTCTGGAAGACAATAGCAGGTATTGGGGGAGGAGGATTTTCCCAATATTTGAAAGAGGGAATTTGACCACTTCCTTAGAATGAGCAAACATATTGGAGTTAAAAAAAAAATCCCATAAATATCTTTATGTAGGGAGCATTGGATGATGGATAATGGGTTTTATTCCCAACATAACTTTTTTATTAGATGCAATAATGGACTTTACATGCTTTTGTTTATCATGACCATGCATTTCAAATGAAGGGATAACATTAGAAATGACCCAGTGGAAAGAGTTATTCAAGTTCTCCTAAGAAGTGTGGTGTCTAGTAGCCTGTCTCCCTCCACGCACAGAGGGTAGAGTGCTGGGGTGGGTGAGGCATGAAGGGATTTGACTTCCTGCAGGTAGCTTCTCTCTGCCCCTTCTCTTCCCATCTCTCTCTGAGCCTGTCCTTTGAGAGATCCTAACAATCCCAAATTGGGCCCATGGGATAAGGCATGGTAGTCAAGACCCTAACTGACAACTGATCCATATACTATTGCTCTTTTATTTTTCAAATGCAAAAATAAATGTGTTTCTTACTTATTCTTTTCAATTGATTCTATTTGCCTGTTATTGATATGGGGATGGGGCATGTGCTTTACTCCTTGCATTTACTTCTGGGCCTGATTGATGGAGAACAATGACCCACATTCCTTTGAAACCAAAGGAATGGTGGTGTTATATTTTGCCCCTTCTTTCCACTAGACACCTTTTTATTGTGTGAAAAGAAACCGAAAAATTCAGGGGATCCCCCTAGCATACAAGTCATAAGAACTTGAACGTTATATTGTCACCACCCACAGGGTGTCGCATTTTCTTAATTTTCTGGACAAGAAGAGATGAAGCCAGGGTCTCCTGATGAAAGGTGAATGAATGCTGGTGACTATTTCCTAGGGGAGAGCTCTAAGCCGTATTTAATGCCACAGAAGAGGAGAAAGAGGTGAAGGTCTGTTATCAAAACCATGACAATGATTTCCCCCAAAGGCATAATAAATCTTTAAATGCTAAAAATTTTAACGTGAGATAAAAAGTATTTTATAGTAAAAAAAAAAAATGCTGTCTAATGGTGTTCCAGTTATAAGAAGCACTTTGCAGGAATTAAGTTGAGAATCCCACACATTTCGTGTACTAGCCATAGATGGGTGATTAGCTTGGCAGGTGAAAGGAGGATGGTCCAGAGGTTTCGCATATACCCATTGCTCCCACACATGAATAGCCTTTTCTCAGTATCAACATCCCACACCTACATGATACTTTGTTATAACTGGTGAACCTACATTGACCCATCATCATCACCCAATGTTCCTGGTTTACATTAGGGTTTGCTCTTGGTGTTGTACATTCTGTGGCTTTAGACAAACGTATGGCGACATGTATCCACTATTGTAGTATCATACAGAGTAGTTTCACTGCCCTAAAAACTCTCTGTGCTCTGTCTGTTCATCCCTCCCTCCTTCTCTCTCTCCCTTCCTCCCTCCTTCCCTGCTTCCCTCCCTCCCTCCCAACCCAGGGCTGATCTTTTCAGTGTCTCCATAGTTTTGCCTTTTCTGGGACGTCATATAGTTGGAATCTATATGACAGTGTATATAAAAGGCAGTGTATACAGCCTTTTCAGATTGGCTTCTTTCACTTAGTAATATGAGTTTAAGGTTTCTCTCTGTCTTTTCATGGCTTGGTAGCTCATTTCTTCTTAGTACTGAATAACATTACATTGTCTGGATATACCACAGTTTATCTGTTCACCTACTGAAGGGCATCTTGATTGCTTCCAAGTTCGGCAATTATAAATTCAACTATGAGTAAATCTTTATACAACTGTGAATAAAGCTGTTTTATACAACTGTGAATAAAGCTGCTTTACACAATTGTGAATAAAACATAAAAGAAAGTTATGTTTTATTTTCAACTTTAAAAAATCTGAAGATTTCACATAAATATCTGCATGCTGGGTTCTTTAGAAAAAGACAAAAGATCAGTCAGTGTTGGGCAGTCTACAGAGCAGTGGACAGATTGAGCTGAAGAGAGGCTCTAGCCCTTCCATGAGGCCTCAGTTTTGTGTTCACTGCATACCCATCCCTGTGCATCCAACGCCCACCCCCCGTCCCACACCCGACACTTAACTCTCTTCATGTCATCTGTTTTCTATAAGCATTTGAGTTTTGCATCCCTTGGGTGGAAACCAAATGGATTAATTGTTGTTTTAAGGTTTTTGGCTTTCGTTCAGACACCTCAGGGCTCCTGATGCATAATTTTCTATCTCTTCAGTTCATATTGCTAAGGTTTATTATTCTGAAGGAGAAGGGAGGGGGATTGAGGGTCTGGACCTAGATTACAGAAACTAAAAGTCTATTGGGCAGACCATCTTGTTCCAGGGCTTTCTGAGGTCCCCTCTGCCCGCTTGCTCTGGCTCTCCCCTGGCCACCTGAGGATGTGGCCAAGCCCTGACTTTCTCCTTCCACAGCTACTCCTCACTTACATCTTTTCTCTTTTTTCCACATCTAAGTACAACCTGGGGGATCCCTGTCCCATCTCTTGGGGGATTTCTTGCTCTGAGCTAAGTGACTACTAAGCATTAAAGCAAACTACCGTATATTTAGGACAGTGCCTGAGGGTGCTCAGGATGCGGTGAGATTTCTGGAATTTGGTCCTCGTTTTGCCACCTAAACTCTCTATGAAACTGTCACATCTCCATGCACCTCAGTTTCCTCCACTTTGCATTAAACACATTCAGTCAAGTCAAGGATCACATACACCCAGCACCAGCATGGCCTGTCCTCCTGACACCTTCTCACTTTACTTGCCCTGCGTCCCAGCACCTAAACCATGCCAAATAACAATCCAGACTCTCTTTACCATGTATACCTCAAAAGTCACTGTACACGGCATATCTATGCCCAGCTGTCTTGAAGAGGCCACTGACCTTCTATAAATGACTCATGGATACGCTTCTCCTAACCCAAACCAAGCATGAATCCGGGCCTTTGGAGGCACTTGGGCGGGTGGGAGGCGCAGTCTCTTCTGGGCATGGTCTCAGTCTGGGTGCACTTGAGACATCATTCATTCAAGTGAGGGTCTTACTGCTTTGAGCTGGCTGAGTTCGCTTGTTAAAATTGCAGCCACCAAGAAATCCTATTTAGATTTGGTTTCTGAGGTATAACACAAAAATCTCCTTCGTGAAACTCAAATATTTCTTGTTTCATTTAATCCTTAGCTTGGATCCTCCATTTAAAATACTTAACAGAAAAGTTGCTTAGCCACTTTAGAGAAATGAGAACTGCTTGATTTGCTTTCCATTTTGTTGTTCTAAGAAAAACACCTAGGCAGTCTAGATTACAGTGTTGCAAAATTAAAGAATTTGAAACATCTCAAAAAACATGGAGCATAGCTCCACTTCCCTAAAATACTGGGTCATGCCCTTCCTTTGCACAATAATCTCTGGTATTTAATGAGAAAAACCTTCTAGTTCAAACTCACTATTTTATGAATTAGGAAAGTAAAGCTTTCTTGAGGTGTGGTCATTTACCCAGCTAGTGAGTCAAAGCCATGTTAAGGTCCATCCTTATTGTATATATTTATTTATATATTTATAAATCATACACTCAAGTGCTAGAATATTAAATACATTGTAAGGGAGCCCTGAGAGCTAATTTTAGGGAAGGTGTGTTTGTCGCCAGCCTGATTGTATGCCCTCATAACCTTACATCCTTCCTTGTAATTGCCATTTTTTATACCTGGGGAGAGAGTTGAGCTTTTCCTTCCATGCTCTAAAAGCCTCCATGTATCTAAGTACTGGGCAAAGATACTTTTAGTGTCTGCTTAATAATGCAATCTTTAGCAAAGTTGTTTTCTCCCTTACTACCTGTCATTTATTTACACCATTTGTATAATTTAAAGACAAATTTATAATGATGATACATCTAATATTAAAAACATCATCTCATGCAATTTTTATTTTTGCACATTACTTTTCATATGTGTTCATTGGAATCCTAAAATTCATATGTTTTTGTATTGTGCTTTTTTAGAGTTCAGAATGGCATCATAAAAACTTACTTGTGTTAACAATGTAGTATCATTTCAATGACTTTATAATACTTTTGTGGGCTTTAGAACCATAATTTAGCTAGTCTTCTAATTTTGGACCCATATGCGCTATCTTTTATTTGCTTTTGTTCTTCCTTTCAAATTCTCTGTCAGTGTTGGGATGGCATTAGTAAGGGAAGGTTGGAAATATTGCATTATTTCTCTGGTATGAAAGGCCTTAGTCAAGATGTAGAAGGATATACATCCTTCTAATTGTAATTGTGCATATCTCCCTGAACTTTTTAAAATCCTGGGTTGGCGTATCCCTCAGATGTCAGTATCTGATCATTCCCAGGCCAAGGCCGCATGTTCAAGGTCATTTCCCTTTTTTCTCACTTCTTCTCTGAGTTAGCTCCAGGAGATCACTGCTTCGCTACAAGGCTGTCAGTTGTACTGAGTACCTCCATTCATATGGATCAGTGTAGGTCTCTGCCCAGTGCCCCAAGCTATAGCTCCTCTTCATACGGTAATGCTGCCACTGCTTGAGACTCCATGGAAGTGTGCACTTGAGAGTGGGGTGGTCCTCAAGTCACCACACAGACTGAAGGACATATCTAGTTGTATTGGACAGATGGTATCATCAGGAAATGATTACTATGAGGAACAGATATTTAAATCAATTTGTTACATATGGCTGTTACCATGGTAAAAACAAAAGCCCTACCTATCACAAAGGCTCAACCCTGAGCCTTGTTACTCTGAAATGTCTCTGCCCTCTCTTAAGAGGATAGATTCTGATTCTTCAAAATTGTTTAGGGCTAATCTCCGACTTCCTTTTGGAAAACACATGCTCTCCCAGGATGCATCATGTCCCCACATGAAGCACATTGGAGGACACCACAATACTCCCAAACTGGAATATGTCAGTCTGGAAGAATGCCCTGAGGAGATGCACCTGACCATACAGGGTAGGGAGTGGTATTGCAATCTAGTTTCCATTTACAAATGCACACTGAGACCAAGGAAGAGTTGGATAATTGTTACAGCATCACAAAACATAATCTAAACCTGAAAGAGTTTTAGAGTAAGTTGTTTATAATAGTCAAAAAGTGTCATAGTAACAGAACTGGAGTCTAAGTAGATAAATGTGTAATATGAGTGCGTCTGAGTACCTTAAGCTTTTCTTTCTGAACTGTCTCTACCAGGCATTTAAAGTAAGGAATCCACATTTTCCAGAGAACCAACAAACACTAGCTGGAAAGAGAAGAAATTTTCATATTTCTAAGTATCAGATCTTGCCTTGTTCACTGTTTGAAATTATGAAAATCAGATTGTAATCCAGCTTTTTTACTAAGTCCAGTCCTCTCCTCTGCCAAAGCCCACGCAAAGCCAGTAAAGCTAAACAAAAATGGATTTTTATTTTCTTTCCACTCTTTCAGCCCAACCTGCTTTTCAGTCGGGATGAAATCAGATGCACTTCATATTGATCTAGGTCTTGAACCAGTATAATCCCTGATTCACACAATTGAAAGAACCATCATCTTGCTTGTTCTAAAGATAGAGAGGAAACTGTGTGGACTTAATACATTTCTGCCATTTGCTGTGGCTTCCTGCTTCTCTGAATTATGCATTGGATCCTGGGCAGAAAAAAATAGAACTGGATCCTGCCATCATCTAGTGAAAGTAGGGTAAATATTTGAGAGTGGCTTGCCCACAATTGACACTGTCAAATCATTAGTCCATTTCAGAGTCTGGCAAATTTAGGTAGAAATGTCTGGTGTCGTTATTGCCTTCCGACGTTCTTCTTCCTTTCCAATTCTTTATCAGTGTTGAAATGGCATTAGTAAGAGAAGGTTGGAGAATTTGGGATAATGTATTAGGCTTAGCCAGGGTGAAAGGCAGGGCTATCAATTTGGGTGTTCTGTCTATAAGCAAGGATGACCCTCACTAGATGGATATTCCTCATTCGGGCACAGAGGGCCCATTGAAGCAAAAAGGCTACTTAGGCAATAATCATCATGGCTTTGTAAAGGGCAGTTCTGTTAAAAGTACTTAATCTTTAAGGCAGAAGAACCGGTTTGTGGTTTTATGAGAAAGTAACTAATCCATTTGACAGTCTTATTTTAAGACATTATGGACATAAGACCTAAATCAGTTTTAAAGATGGTTCCAGTCTCTGTGTCAGCTTGATTCTTAGTCTTGCGATTCCTTTATTGGAGGGTTAGCTACCTGCCTGCCTTGCAAACCCCTGTCTCTGTGTGAAGCTTCCCTGACTCTAGTGGTATCTGCGGATTTATCGTTTTCCCTAATCTCTGAACTAAAGGAGCATTTATTGAGGAATCACACACTAAACCTTAAGTCCATGCCATATAAACTCCACTTTCTCCCAGACTTCCATGTTGTTTGTAAACTCCATTTACACTTATCACACCCCCCCCCAACAGTGTAGGTAGACACAGTGTCATGTATGTTTGCCCTCTGCCCAAGCCCCACCTTGAACTCCTTAGAACATCAGCTGTACCTTATTTATCATCCCACTGCCCTTTGGCCATAGCATTCTGCAGTGCACATACTGCTGTTCAACACGTTATAGCTGAATTTGAAAGAATAATTTCGCCAGGGAGATAATGAAATATGATATGAAATATGTAATAATGAAAATTTAGAAAGTTTCTTTACCAATTCGAAACTTTCTTACCTCTCAGAGATCATCTATAATCCCAGCTATTCCAGATCCCCTCAGGATGTCCCCACTCCAGGCCTAAGCCAATTAGCACATCATATTTCCCTGGCCATATTGATTGGTTTTAGAACTAGATACAGAGCCCAGTCAGAAACAATCAGAAGGAATGAAAGCTTTCTTGGGATATCTGAGAAAAAGATCCTCAAATTTCCCAGCATATCCAAAACCTCTGAGTAGGTAGGGATTGGAGAGCCTGCTCTCTACCTGCTGTTCCACAATGGCTACGATGGAAACATGGCAGAGTGATGGAGAGACTGATTTATGATGATGGCTTGGTACCTGCCTTCAGCCTTGCCTTTCCAAGCCATAGGATTCTCTACTTCCCTATTTCCTGAGTTACATGATTCAATATATTCTTCTTTTTCTACTCTTTTCCACCTTTTCCTCTCCCTCCCCATCCCTCCCCTCCCCCGCTCCCCTTCCCCTTCTGCTGCTGCTACTTTTCCTGCTCTCCTTTTCCATCTCTTTCTTTTATTTTTGCTTAAAGCCTGCTTGGACTGTTATTTCTGTCAACTGCCACTGAGAGTCCTGATCAGTAACCCACTTGAGAACATCCTGTTTCTCTTTGGTTCAGTAACACAAATGTACTTTATTCCTGTGTTGCTATTTTGACAAATTAATGTGTCCACAGCCCAACAGCAAACCATTGATACAAGTGAATTATCTTCTGTTTTCTGAATGGTGTCCAGATTTGTAGAGATACATTTGTCTGTGTTGTGAGAACTGAAAATCCTTCGTGCGTAACTTGAGCGCTCTGTTTATGTAAGTAATTTGGCATTTCTTTCCAAGTGCAAAAGAGTTCCTGTTGATTTTGAATGCACAGGCTGTGTCACTAGCAGCGGTGATGAGAATCAGACCAAGGAAGAATAAATTTTCTTTGTGTGTGACTATTTGAAGTTTAGAAACTTTATCTCACTCAACTTGGTGTTTAGTAGAGTGGAAGATAGAAGTGGGAAGCTGTGACTGACCATACTTGACTTTTCCCTGTCACAATTATTCAATTTCTATTGATGCTGTCCTCACAGACACAATTTATTGATTGCTTTAATTTTAGTCATAAACAGAGTTAACTTTTTAGCTCGAAATGAGTCTAAATCACAGTGTCAGCATTTTGCTTTGTGATTTGCCCTTAAAATCATTATACCTGTGCCATAATCAGCCAGGCTCAGAGCTAATTACCATCCTTTCCTAGTGCGTGCTCAATTTAAAAACCAGAAGAGAATGTTTTTGAAGGAATCAACAAAGTATGAAAATAAAATGTGAAATGATGGAAATTATGTGACTCAAATTTGGGATCTTGGATTTTTATTTCCAGGGATTTCTTTCAAATACAGACATAGCAAGTCAAAGTGAATGTTTTAGAATTTTAAGTGGGCAATGGGCAAATAAGTTAATGCTGGAAAAAGCCTCCTTCATATTACTGTATTATGTTAATGATAAGCAGCAAATTGGTATATAAAGGATAGACACACTCTCCATTAAAATAGTGGCTTTTATGTATTTTATAGTATTGCTTTACTTTTTTTTTCCCCCTTTAAGCCCCACAGTGCAGTGGCAGCTTGTTTCACTTGAGTATTTATATTGATTATAACTGCTGAAATGAGGCAACCTGTGCTTCCATTATATTCTCCCTAACAAAGGTTATTCCTTTGTGTGACTTGAAGGTGGATCTGGAGGAAGCTGGGCTGTCACGGGAAGGAAGTGAGAGCCAGAGAGGAGAAAGTAGGCTGGCAGTGGAGCCATGTGCCTAATTCACAGTTCAAAGAGATAGCTGGAGAGCATCCCTGCCTTCATTCTTGCCTGCCAGCGGTCATGGCAACTTTCAATCTAGAGGCCCCTTTTAGTTTTCTGATAAACTGGTTGAGTGTTTGTTAAGGTTTATGTTTGTTTGTTTGTTTTCAGTATCAAACTCTCTTTGAGATGATCAAGCTGTAAATTGATTCCATGAGCTACTGATCAGGCCTCTGGAAAAAGGCATTATGCAAAGCTGAAGATATGTGGATTTGAGCATTTCAGCTCTCCTTTTAAAATAATTTCCTCCACAATAGGAGAGAATGTGAGCAATCCTTTTATGGCCTTTACCAAAATAAGCATTATAATCAAGGTGAAATTGGTCAATGCTCTAAGTTCTGCCTCAACAGAGGACCTTCCTCAGCTCTGTGATCTTTGGCAAGTCATTCCCTTCCATGGCTTCTTTTTCTTCATCCATTGCATGGTGGCCTTGAAATTGATGGGGTCACATTTCCCTTTTGGCGTTAAAGATCTCTGACTAAATACAGTTGTTCCTTGGCTTCTGTGGGAAATTGGTTCCAGGACTCCCACGTGTACCAACATCAGAGGATGCTCAAGTCTCTTATATAAAATGGTGTAGTACAGTTAGCCCTCAGTATCCACAGGTTCTGCATCCATGGACTCCACCAACTGGGGATGGAAATTTGACATCATGGTTGGTTGAATCCAACCATGGTTGGTTGATACAGAGGGCTGACAGTACATAAAACACAAGTGGGTTTTCCTTTTTGACATTCCATAGTGTATTGCACTACAGTCCTGCTACAGGCATCTGCAAACACACAATATGGTTACGTAGATTGCTGTGTAGTCCTGTCTACTTAATTTGCCATGGCTTCCAAGGGTACTGTATTTTTTTGGAGAACATTAATAGAGTATGTAAATTATGAAAAGAATACATAGTTCCAATAGGATTGGGTTAGTAACTGAGAAAATATCTTGAATTAGACTGTGCTATTTTATTGTTTATTATTTATCATTGTTATTTACTTATTATATATCATTTGTCTTTGTTTGGCTGTCAGAAAGTTCACCTGTGGAGAAAGTATAAAAACCTCTATGGCACCTCTCCGTGTGCTGCATTTTATTTAATTGGTTGGGATGCAAATCTGTGGATTAGGAATAAATTTTCAAATTTTACCAAATTTGAGAAAAATAGAAAGAAATATGAGGAAAACAGAGATGCCAACAGCTAAAACTGAAAATCAGGTGAATTCCATTGTTTTTAATGAAGCATCTGCCATTCTGCTGGGATTAGAATCCAGTGCACTAGCAAAGTATTTACAGCATGATGCTGTCATAGTTTGACAGGGAGTGGACCAGAAGACTGCCTGAAAGGGATTTTAAACCATCTCAAGAGCACATAAACCAGAACTGAGTTGAATATCTAATAATGTTAAATCAGGGCAAAATAAGGCTTGTTAACCATTTGAACTCTGTGTATATCTGAGATGGGAATCCAATAACCTGGCAGAAATAACATTTGGTTTGAGATTTAAAAGCAGCCTAGAGTGTACCTAAGGGTTTGTGTTTATGTACTTAACGAATTTTTTTTTTTTTTTATATTACATGTATTATTAGAAAAGACAAGAAAAGCAATGCTTCATGCTTAGTTGCAAAGATTCCCACCTTTGCCTCTTAACAGAGGGCACAGTGGTCCAGTGCAAAGAGTTTTGGAAAAAAGGGTTTTAGAGTCAGACCTGGGTAAAATCTGAGCTTTGACATTTATAGGTGTGCAACATAAGACTAATTTCTGCTGAGCGATGGTTTTCAAGGATGAAAAATGATAGTAATTAGGATTGCCAGACAATTTAGTAAAGAAAAATAAATGATTACCATAGTTAACATTTCTTTGGCACTTACTCTGTGCATGATCTCATTTAACTCTCACACTAATACTGTGGAGGAGGCTTCATTATTATTTCTGTTGTTTACCTAAAGACAACTCTCAGAGTTATCAAATATCTTGCCTGCTGTTACAAAGCTAATAAGTGACAGAGGGCTGATGCAAACCAAGTATGTCTGACATCAAAGCCTTTGGACCTGAATTACTATGCCAAATTGCCTAATGCAGTGCCTGTTTACCCAATAGGCTGTCAACACGTGTTGATAATCCATCATCTTCAACCAGACAGACAGACAGACAGACAGACAGACACACACACACACACACACACACACACACATTCTTAACTTCCAGGCTTCAACTCCATCCTAGCATAAAATGACAAAGTTCAGCCCCGCACCCCTTCCCAATCTTTAGCCGCTCATTATCTTGTTTTTTTTCACAGGGTACTTTGGTTAGGATTCCCTAAATTTATTTACACCAAGAAACACATCTTAATTAGGTCTGTTGGGAGA
Organism: Lipotes vexillifer; assembly: GCF_000442215.2. NCBI lineage: Eukaryota > Metazoa > Chordata > Mammalia > Artiodactyla > Lipotidae > Lipotes > Lipotes vexillifer. The sequence continues at coordinate 487,472 of NW_006785906.1, forward strand.
TAATTCTACACGGTGTCTTGTATTTCTGCATGTCTAGTGAACAGAAGCACTGATTTTTAAGGATCTTTGTAGAACAAATGACCTTGGATGAGAGAGATGTCTCCCTTTAGAGCAGAAGGCAGATTTGTTTACTGTCCAGTATATTAAAGATAAGGTCTCCCTCTAGCTCAAAGGTCAGGCAGGTTTGCTTGCAGCCTAGTTTAAAAGATTCAGGCAAGAGGAACCCCAAGATTAGGGTTCCTCAGCTTTGACACAAATTCACCTTCTATTCAGCATCTACCTGGGCTGCTTGGGGCTGCCCCCTTTGGACTTAGAGAGGGAAGGGGAACTTCAAGCAAACTTATGAGCTACTTGCTGTGCCTTTATGTAACAAAGTCCCAGGCTCTTGTATCTTCCGCCTGGATTCAGGATAAATTGTTAGTTTACAAGTGACTTAAAATCTCAGAACCATCATTGTTCATGACAAAGTCTAACATTTATTAATTGCTTTCTATGTATACCAGACACTGTGCTTTACACATGATTTTGAAATGGAGCAGGACCTGAAGATCTTCCCCCCCTCCCCCCGCCATGTTCTCCACCTGCCTTTTGTCTGTGAAAAAACTTTAGCCAAATAAGTTTAATCAGAGAAGTGAGAAAATGCAGAAACAAGGGAAAACAGTCCAACAAGACTAAATAATAATAGTTTAGTGATTAAGTATAGTCAAGGACCATTAGTTCCTCTTCAAAGGCTATAGATAATATTCTGAGCCGTATCCCGTGAGCTGTCTTGTAGATGCTGAAACCCCCGCCAGGTGGAAGTAAGTTAACTACATGATGCCCAGACTGTAGCCACATAAGCTGCCACAAATCTGAGAACTGGCCTCAAGGAAATGGAAACAAACAGACCCTGGAACTGAAGATTAACTGTACTTAAAGCAATCAAGATGACGCCGGTCAGACCACCACATGACCAATTGCAAGATGACTGTCAGAGCTGACTGTGCCATTTCTGCATGTAGCCCACTTGTTGTCGGGGGGCGGGGAGTCGGCCTTTGGATAGGCGTTACCCCCCGCCCCCCCAGTTGCCAGCATACAAAATAAAGCAAACTTTCCTCTCCATCAGCCTTGCCTCTTTATTGGCTTTTGAGTGGCGAGCAGCTGGACCCCACTTTCGGTGACAGTTTTTTGGCGCCCAATGTGGGGTTGCTGTATTCTTGCGACATCTGTCTTCCCTGGGTTTTCCGGAGTAGAGCTGCGGCCATGACAACACATGGGGATGGCTGCGAGGAGCCCGCTGCTCGTAGCTAGCTGGCCCCGAGAGGGGGATTTGGGGGGACATTCCTAGCAGTTGCCTAAACCATTTGTTTCGGGCATCCTCCCTGTTTCTCCCCTGCTTGGCACTGGCTGCCAACTTACACTTTTCCTTGGTGGAACAGAAAGATGAATCTGGACAAGCTGACAAGCTCCAAGACCCAAGTAAGTCCACCGGTGTGTACCCGGGCAACCTTCTCTTTTGCTTTTGTTTTTTTTTCTTGTTCTTTAATTTTTATTGGAGTATGGATGGTTTACAATGTTGTGTTAGTTTCAGGTGTACAGCAAAGTGAATCAGTTATACATATATCCACTCTTTTTTCTTTAGATTCTTTTCCCATATAGGCCATTACAGAGTATTGAGTAGAGTTCCCTGTGCTATAATAGGTCCTTACTAGTTATCTATTTTATATATAGTAGTGTGTATATGTCAATCCCAGCCTTCCAGTTTATCCCTCGCCGCCCTTATCCCCTGGTAATAATAAGTTTGTTTTCTACATCTGTAACTTTATTTCCATTTTGTAGAAAGTTCATTTGTACCCTTTTTTTATAGATTCCACATGTAAGTGATATCATATGATATTTGTCTTTCTCTGTTTGACTGACTTCACTCGGTATGACAATCTCTAGGTCCGTGCATGTTCCTGCAAATGGCATTATTTCATTCGTTTTTATGGCTGAGTAACATTCCATTGTATATATGTACCACATCTGAGCATGAAGTGCTATTTGGGCATTTTGCCAGTTGGTTCTGACGTGTGTCTACCTTTGAATTACACATAGTACTTATATGTCAAGTCTGGGGTCTCACGACAATTCACTGCTTGTATGAAATAATACAGGTATTAGACTCCATGAAACATGAATTTTTGTCATGTAGGAATCCTCTCCCTCTTTCAACAGAATATTTTAACAGAGATCTAGCTGGTGAAACATAAGCCTTCAATGACAACATCCATGTGATACAACATATCAGAGGAGACACTTTGGGGGTAGGGAACCAATATTTCTTGACACCTACTGCTGATAACCCTCCCCTCTGCTAGACTGGCCTTGGTTTGAGATAACCAAATGTGGAAATTAATTCGATGTCTTTGAAATTCCAGAAAAGCCAAATATTAATTAGAATTTTAATCCTTTCCTTTGTTAACACAGAGACATTAACCTTCTGCTTTGTAAACTCCATGCAGATTGCTGCACAAATATAAAGTGTTATTACTGGGATTGATTGACAGTGAAACATTTTACTTGTTCTTTTCCGTTCATATTGAAATAGACTTTGAGAGTCATTAACGGATGCTGTAGAGACATCATTTGATTTAATATGTCTGCAAAATAAAAGCATGACATTAGAAGTATGTCGTCTTTTTAGGAGATTTGTATGTTTGTGATGTTGTTATATTGAATTGCATTATTTTTCCAACTGACATTGGAATGTTTTTTTAAGAAGCATTTTATTTTTAAAGATGGTATAGGGAAGCCAGATCACAATATCTTCTTCACCCAATCACTAATAAAATAAACACAAGAAATCTAAAAATCCATTTAAATATTACCAGCGTTAGCTAAATTTTAAAAAGTTGGTGGGGATGATGACACAGAACAATGCTGTGAACTTTAAGAATAGCTGATCAAGTAAACAGACAGGAGGTTGTGACACTGCAGTGACGTCAGTCCTATTCCTCAGCTTTCTGCTCTTGAAGTTCACGAAAATCTGCGAATTCCTACCAGTGTTCCCAAATTTGAAGTGAAGTGAATGGTATTCCAATCTGACTTGAACAAGCTTCTGTGAAAAGACCAGTGAAACTGGAAACAAGAACCAGAGGGTAATTCTGAAAGAAGCAATTTTTCCAGGGCTTAAAAAAATCAGGAGAATGGTGCTAACCTTGAACTCCTGCCTGTGTGGGAATGGATACCTCTGAACACTAAGCAGAATGAATGCAGTCCAGGACATTAAATACATTCTCAGGAAGGGAGCAGAGCCAAGGTAGTCTAGCCAAAGAATGAATCCACCCTAAGCTGAGCACTTCAACATTAGGGATCCTCAAGAAATGTTCAGCCCTCAAAATATAGCTACTAGGGGAAAAGATGTAAGTCATATACAAATAAGTAAAAAGAGACAAACAGAAACTACTTGCATAATGTCATAAAATAGAAAGTCTGGACAATATTGGCGGGATGAGAAGGAACAGAATGGAAACTGTAATCATAACTTGGGCCAGCAAGTGGGTAGATAGCAAAAAAAGCTGATAAAACATAGCATGGAATCTAGAAGAAAATATAACCCAAGGAAGAGAATTCTTCTTAAAGCTTTACACGAAAAATAAATAAATAAACACGAATTAAACAAGAACCCCTACTCAAAAACAAAACAAAACAAGAGAAAGCAATAGAAAAAAAAAAGGGAAGGGAAAGTTTAGAAAATAAAATACTGGGGATAAAGACAGTACCAATCAAAAATAAATTAAGTAAAAGTGACAAGTAAACTGAACAACATCACTGAAAACTGGTGTATTTACATAGAAGACAGGGAGAGGTAATCACAATGAGTGCAAAGACAAAAATATAAAGAGTTGGTAAAGTTTTAGGACATAGAAAGATGAGCCAATATAACGAATCTGGTATCTGTGAAATAGAAAAGCCTACACATGAAATTTAAAAATAGATTAAAATATAATAGAATAAGCCCTGATTTATACCAAGACAATACCGGGTTAGGTTATTTCTTGGGAAGCTTTTTAAAATGTATTTTAAAATTTACATACTGTAAAATTCACTTTTTGATGTGCAGATCTATGACCTTTGACAAATGAATGGAATCATATTTACCAGCACCCCAATTAAAACAGAACAATTTTCTTACTCCTCAAATTTCTCTTGTGCTGTCCCTTTATAATCAATTCCTCCCCCTTTCTCAGTCTCTGGCAACCCTGATATATTATCTATCCCTGTAGTTTTGACTTTCCCAGAATATCCTGTAAATGAAAACATATCATATATAATCTTTTGAGTCTGTTTTAACTCACTTAACATAATGCATTTGAAATTTGTGTTATAAATATTTCTTGATTTTTATTGCTGAGTGGTATTCGATTGTATCTTTGTTCCGTCATTTGTTTACTCATTCCCTAGTTATGGAAGGAAATTTAGATTATTTCTAGTTTCCAGTATATTATTTCTAGTATACACACACACACACACACACACACACACACATTATACATATTATACACTACACACACACACACTCATACACACATTAGCATGCAAGATTTTGTGTGAACATTCATTTTCACTTATCACGGTTAAATACTTAGGATCATTTGGTGCATGTATGTTTAACTTTACAAGAAGCTGCTCTACTGTTTTCCATAGTGGCTATACCATTTTGCATTGCCACCATCAATGAATGAGAGTCGCTGTTGCTTCACATTTTTGACAGCATTTAGTATTACCAGATGTTTTTGTTTGTTTATTTGTTTAATTTTATCCACTTCAGTAGGTTTGTAGTTGTATCTTGTTTTGGTTTTAATTTGCCTAATGACTACTGATGTTGAACATATTTTCTTGTGCTTATTTGCCGTCAGTATATCTTTTTTTTTTTTGCGGTACATGGGCCTCTCACTGTTGTGGCCTCTCCTGTTGCGGAGCATAGGCTCCGGACGCGCAGGCTCAGCGGCCATGCCATGAACTTTTGTCATTTGTGTTCCTCTTTAAGAAAAATGATACAAATTTAAAGATATGAAATTCCGGTGGCCCTTCCAATGCCCCTGCCCACACTTAGTGTAACTTATGGCAACAGAGATTCAAATTGGAGCAAGGCAGCAGTCTTTAATGAATTGGAATTAAAAATACCTTCCAAAAACATTACAAAAACAAAGTTACATCCTGCTAGAGACCCTCCCAAGGACTTGGAAGAGGCCCATGCACGTGAGGGTATATCTTCTTTAGAGGTGTCTGTTCGATTTTTTGGGCTCATTTTAAAAAACTGGGTCATTTGTTTCCTCATCATTTAGTTTTGAGAGTTCTTTATTGTTAAGTATGAAACTGTGAGATCTTACCCTATGTATAAACCCACAAGTTAGTCTGCAACAGAATATTTATATTCTGACAAGAGACATGAGGCTTTCTGGATCAGAGAATCAGATGGTTGTTACTCTTGGTAAAAAGAGCTAGAGCATCATTTTAGCACAGGTGCCTTGAGTCCTCAAAGAGTGATGTGAGAATCAGATGTTAATCTGCACATGCAGTGTGGAGAGAGAGAGCGCCTCACAGGATAGGAACCTCAAAATTATCATAGGAACCTCACATAGGAGCTGCTGGCATGTGAGCCCATCCTCTCCTGTGGAGAGAATGAAAGAGTGAGAATAAGAGCAAGAATGAGCTAGTGAGAGGGAGAGACTGAGAGACAAAGAGGTGTCTTTGCCTCTGGAATTTAAACAAATCCTCTCTAAAGAGGGAAGGGAAAGGTCTCTTTATTACCCACCATGCGATGCAAGCAAATGGCTCCTGGCAAATATGTGTGTAAATCTTCACAGAGTGATACACTATCTCCATCTTCCTAGACCTTTTCAATTCAAACATGACCTTGCTTAGGAAGCCTGGACTGTGTAGAAATGTGAAAATATTCAGGGAGTTTTGTCTCCTAACAATTATATGTAAAATATAACTCAGATATGTAATTTGCAAATATTTCTCCCTGTATGTGCCTTGTCTGCCTTCCTTCCCTCCTTCCCTCCTTCCCTCCTTACCCCTCCCTCCCTTCCTCCCTCTGTCCCTCACAGAGGAATAGTTTTTAATTTCATGTGGTCTTTCATGGATCATGGTTTTGGTGTCATGTCTAAGGGCTCTTTGCCTAACTTCAGGGCATAAAGATACTCTCTTGTTTTCTTCTAAAATTTTATAATTGTATATTTTACATTTAAATGTATGATGAATTTGAGTTAATTTTTGTATAAGGCTTGAGGTTTGGTCAAGATTCACTTTTTTGATGATCAGTTGGTCCAGCATAATTTGCTAAATACCTTTGCAGAAAAAAAGATTCATTGACTGTATATACATGCGGGTTTATTTCTGAACTCTTTTCGGTTCCATTGATCTCTGAATCTATACTTTTGCTTATATCATACTGTCTTTCTATGGTAGCTTTATAGTTGTCTTGAAATCGTATTGTGAGTCCTCCCACTTTGTTTATTTTCAAAATTGTTTTGGCTATTTTCATTTATTTGACTTTCCATCAACATTTTAGAATAAACTTGTTGACATCTACAACAAACCCTCTGGTATTTTGATTGGTATTTTGTAGAATCTATAGATCAATTTTTCAGACAATTAGCATCTTGCTGATATTGCCTTCTGATCCATGAACATGGGGTATCTCTTCATTTATTTACATCTTCTTTGATTTCTATCATGGTATTTTGGCATTTTTAGCATACAGACCTTGCATATATTTTTTTAGATGGATACCTAAGAATTTCGTTTTTGAGACATTTTGTAAATGTTAATACTTATTTTTATTTCCAATTCTTCTACTGATAATACTTAGAAATATGAATTTTTAAAAATCCTGTAGCCTTTCCTGGCCTCACATATTAGTTCTAGAGGCTTTTTAAAATACATTCCTTGGGATTTCTTACATAGACAATCTTGTCTTTTAGGAATAAGAAAATCTTTTTTCTTTCTAATATTTATGTTGTTCCCTCCCCCGCTTTTGTCCTACCTTATTGCATTAGCTAGGATTCCATTTATGGTGTTCAGTAGGAGTGATGTGAATGGAATTCCTCTCTTTCTTCTTGAACTTAGGGGAAAACATTCCTTCTTTCATATTTAAATATAGTAGTAGCTTTTGTTTTTGCTTTCTTTTGTAGGATTTCCATTATCAAGGAAATCTCCTTCTATTTAGGTTTGAGATTTTATTATGAATAGATGTGAAATGTTTTTTTTTCTGGCATGTTAATGTGATCTTGATTTTATTTAGTCTCTTACTGTGGTGAAATACACTGCTTTTAGAATATTAAATCATACTTGAATTTCCAGAATAAGCTACACTTGGTTGTGAAGTATATCACCATTCATATATATTAATGTTTTTGATTTGCTAATATTGGTTGTGAGTTTCTGTGTCTATATATGAGGGATATTGATCTGTCATTTTCTTTTATGATAATACCTTTGTCTGGTTTTATCATCAAGGTTTTTCTGGCTTCAAAAAATGAATTGAGAAGTGTTCTGGAAGAGAATATATAGAATTGTATTATTTGTTCTTTTACATTTTTTGGTACCATTCTTCGGTGAAATTAGCAGGGTCTGGAGTTTTTTTTGTTGGAAAGTTTTGACAAAAATTCAGTTTCTTTAGTAGATATAGGACTCTTCAGGTTATCTGTTTATTCTTGAGCGTGTTTTGTTCATTTGTGTCTTTCAGTGAATTGGTACATTTCGTCTATGGGCATAGAATGATTTTTAGTATTTCCTTGCTGTCCTTTTAATGTTGGTAGGGTCTCTAGTGATATTCCCTTTATATTCTTAATATTGGTATTTGTGATATCTCTCTTCTTGGTCATCTGGGTACAGTTTCATCATTTTACTATTTGTAATTATTTTAGAATTATTACTTTTATATTTAATTATTATTTAGTTATTACTATTTTATAATTAAACCAGATTTTGATCTAATTGATTTTGTCTTTTGCTTTTCATTTTTGTATTTCATTAATGTCAACATGTTTTTATTGACACCACTGGTATCTTTATTATTTCCTTTCCTCTGCTTGCTTTGGGTTTAATTTGCTCTTTATTTTCTACATTTTTATGGTGATAACTTAGATTATTGATTCAGGAGCTTTCTTCTTCTCTAATAGAAAAACTCAGTGCAATAAATTTGCTTTAAACACTAGTTTAGCTTTATGCCAAACATTTTGATAGATTCTATTTTCATTTTGATTCAGGTCAAAATGTTTTCCAGGTTTCTTTTGGATTTCTTACTTGGTCTTTGGGTTATTTAGAGGTGTGATAGCTTCTGTATATTTGTGGATTGACCAAAGATATTTGTGTAATTGATTTCTTGATTAATTCTTTTATGCTAAGAGAACATTCTTTGGATGACTTCATTTCTTTAAATTTGTTAAGGTTTGTTTTATGGCCCAGGGTATGGACTATCTAGGTAGATATTCCATGGATATTTGAAAATTATGTATAGTCTGTTATTGTTGGGTGGTTTTGTAAATGCCAATTAGTCTAAGTTTGGCTGATATTGTTGTTCAAGGCTTCCATATCTTCACTGATTTTTGTCTACACATTTTATTGATTACTGAAAGAGAAGTTTAGAAATCTCCAGGAATAATTGGAGATGTGTCTATTTCTCCTTTCAGTTATATCAGTTTTTGCTCTTATTTTGAAGCTCTATTTTAAGGTACATATAAATTTAGAATTGTAGCATCATCTTGGTTAATTGACCATTTTATTATCAAATAATAGCCCTTATATCCCTGATAATTTTCCTGTTCTAAAATAAACTTGTATGACATTAATATTGCAATTCCATCTTTCTTTTAATTTGTGTTTACATGGTATAACTTTTCCATTATTTTACTTTTAACCTATTTATATTATTATATTTCAAGAGGGTTTCTTAAAGACATCATATAATGGGGCCTTTTCCTTTTTTAAAAATGAAAACTGACAATCCATTAATTTTATTTGCTGTGTTTAGACCATTTGCATACTGTAATTATTGATACAGCTGGATTTCAGTCTACAATTTTATTATGTTTGTTTTTTGCTTGCACTTCTGTTCCACTGTTCCCATTTTCTTATTTTTTAAACTTTTGACAGTATTTGAATATTTTTAGTATGCTATTTTAATATAACTATTGTGTGTGTGTGTGTGTGTGTGTGTGTGTGTGTGTATGTATGTAGGTACTCTAGGGATTACAATATACATTCCTAACTTTTCAATCTTCTTAAGAATTAACTTTTTCACTGAAAATAAAATCTAGATGCCTTCTAACCATATAGATCCCTCTTAAGCCTCTCCTTTGTCTCATAGTTGTAATATGTATTATAACTATGTACATTGAAAATTCCACAATGTGTCTTTTAATTTTCACATTCAACACTAACACACACTTAACAAATATGGCAAAAACATTCTAATATATCTGTTCTGAGTTATCATTTCTGTCACTCTCCCTTCATGTTAGCAGTTCCAACCTTTCCTCTGGTACCACTTTTCTTCAGTGTGAAATACTTCTAGCATTTCTTTCAGAACATATTTAGTCTTGAAGATTTCTCTCAGATTTCCTTCATCTGAGAATATCTTTATTTTTCTTCCTTCTATAAAGGTTATCTTATTAGATATAGAATTCTAGAATTGACGTTTTCTTTAAAGATATTGTTCCATTGTCCTTTTGCCTTCTTGGTTTCTTTTTTTTTATTTTTTAAACCTTTATTGGACTATAATTGCTTTACAAGGGTGTGTTAGTTTCTGCTTTATAACAAAGTGAATCAGCTATACATATACATATATCCCCATATATATACATATACATATATCCCCATATCTCCTCCCTCTTGCGTCTCCCTCCCACCCTCCCTATCCCACCCCTCTAGGTGGTCACAAAGCACCAAGCTGATCTCCCTGTGCTATGCAGCTACTTCCCACTAGCTATCTATTTTACATTTGGTAGTATATATAAGTCCATGCCACTCTCTCACTTCGTCCCAGCTTCCCCTTCCCCTCCCCGTGTCCTGAAGTCCATTCTCTATGTCTGCCTCTTTATTCCTGTCCTGCCGCTAAGTTTTTCAGAACCTTTTAAATTATTTTTTTAGATTCCATATATATGTGTAGGCATACAGTATTTGTTTTTCTCTTTCTAACTTACTTCACTCTCTATGACAGTCTCTAGGTCCATCCACCTCACTACAAATAACTCAATTTTGTTTCTTTGTATGGCTGAGTAATATTCCACTGAAAATATGTGCCACATCTTCTTTATCCATTCATCTGTCGATGGACACTTAGGTTGCTTCCATGTCCTGGCTATGGTAAATAGAGCTGCAGTGAACATTGTGGTACATGACTCTTTTTGAATTATGGTTTTCTCAGGGTATGTGCCCAGTAGTGGGATTGCTGTGTTGTATGGTAGTTCTATTTTAAGTTTCTTAAGGAACCTCCATACTGTTCTCCACAGTGGCTATATCAATTTACATTCCCACTAACAGTGCACGAGGGTTCCCTTTTGTCCACACCCTCTCCAGCATTTATTGTTTGTAGATATTTGGATGATGGCCATTCTGACTGGTGTGAGGTGATACCTCATTGTAGTTTTGATTTGCATTTCTCTAATGAATAGTGATGTTGAGCATCCTTTCATGTGTTTGTTGGCAATCTGTATATCTTCTTTGGTGAAATGTCTATTTAGATCTTCTGCCCACTTTTTAAATGGGTTGTTTGTTTTTTTGATATTGAGCTGTATGAGCTGCTTGTATATTTTGGAGATTAATCCTTTGTCAGTTGCTTCATTTGCAAATATTCTCTCCCATTCTGAGGGTTGTCTTTTCATCTTGTTTATGGTTTCCTTTGCTGTGCAAAAGCTTTTAAGTTTCATTAGGTCCTATTTGTTTATTTTTGTTTTTATTTCCATTTCTCTAGGACATGGGTCAAAAAGGATCTTGCTGCGATTTATGTTACAGAGTGTTCTGCCTATGTTTTCTCTAAGAGTTTTATAGTGTCTGGCCATAAATTTAGGCCTTTAATCCATTTTGAATTTATTTTTGTGTATGCTGTTAGGGAGTGCTCTAATTTCATTCTTTTACATGTAGCTGTCCAGTTTTCCCAGCACCACTCTTTGAAGAGGCTGTCTTTTCTCCATTGTATATTCTTGCCTCCTTTATCAAAAATAAGGTGATCATATGTGAGTGGGTTTATCTCTGGGATTTCTATCTTGTTCCATTGGTCTATTTTTCTGTTTTTGTGACAGTACCTTACTGTCTTGATTACTGTAGCTTTGTAGTATAGTCTGAAGTCTGGGAGCCTGATTCTTCCAGGTACATTTATTTTATTTTATTTATTTAATTTTGTTTTGTGTGTTACGCAGCCTCTCACTGTTGTGGCCTCTCCCGTTGCAGAGCACAGGCTCTGGACGCGCAGGCTCAGCGGCCATGGCTCACGGGCCCAGCCGGTCTGTGGCATGTGGGATCTTCCCGGACTGGGGCACAAACCCATGACCCCTGCATCGGCAGGCGGACTCTCAACATCTGCGCCACCAGGGAAGCCCCCTCCAGCTCCATTTTTCTTTCTCAAGATTGCTTAGACTATTTGGGGTCTTTTGTGTTTCCATACAAATTGTGAAATTTTTTCTTCTAGTTCTGTGAAAAATGCCATTGATAGTTTGATAGAGATTGCATTGAATCTGATGATTGCTTTGGGTAATATAGTCATTTTCTTAATGTTGATTCTTCCAGTCCAAGAACATGGTCTATCTCTCCATCTGTTTGTATCATCTTTAATTTCTTTCATCAGTGTCTTACAGTTTTCTGCACACAGGTCTTTTGTCTCCCTAGGTAGGTTTATTCCTAGGTATTTTATTCTTTTTGTCGCAATGGTAAATGGGAGTGTTTCCTTAATTTCTCTTTCAGATTTTTCATCATTAGTATATAGGAATGCCAGAGATTTCTGTGCATTAATTTTGTATCCTGCTACTTTACCAAATTCATTGATTAGCTCTAGTAGTTTTCTGGTGGCATCTTTAGGATTCTCTATGTATAGTATCATGTTATCTGCAAACAGTGACAGCTTTACTTCTTCCTTTCCAATTTGGATTCCTTTTGTTTCTTTTTCTTCTCTGATTGCTGTAGCTAAAACTTCCAAAACTATGTTGAATAATAGTGGTGAGAGTGGGCAACCTTGTCTTTTTCCTGATCTTAGTGGAAATGGTTTCAGTTTTTCACCATTGAGAACGATGTTGGCTGTGGGTTTGTCATATATGGCCTTTATTGTGTTGACGTAAGTTCCCTCTATACCTACTTTCTGGAGGGTTTTTATCATAAATGGGTGTTGAATTTTGTCAAAAGCTTTTTCTGCATCTATTGAGATGATCATATGGTTTTTATCCTTCAGTTTGTGAATACCGTGTATCACACTGATTGACTTGTGTATATTGAAGTATCCTTACATTTCCGGGATAAACCCCACTTGATCATGGTGTATGATCATTTTAATGTGCTGTTGGATTTGTTTGCTAGTATTTTGTTGAGGATTTTTGCATGTATGTTCATCAGTGATATTGGCCTGTAGTTTTTGTGTGTGTGTGACATCTTTGTCTGGTTTTGGTATCAGGGTTATGGTGGCCTCGTAGAATGAGTTTGGGAGTGTTCCTTTCTCTGCTATATTTTGGAAGAATTTGAGAAGCATAAGTGTTAGCTCTTCTCTAAATGTTTAATAGAATTCACCTGTGAAGCCATCTGGTCCTGGGCTTTTGTTTGTTGGAAGATTTTTAGTCACAGTCTCAATTTCAGTGCTTGTGATTGGTCTGTTTATATTTTCTATTTATTCCTGGTTAAGTCTCGGAAGGTTGTGCATTTCTAAGAATTTGTCCATTTCTTCCAGGTTGTCCATTTTATTGGCATAGAGTTGCTTGTAGTAATCTCGCATGATCTTTTGTATTTCTGCAGTGTCAGCTCTTACTTCTCCTTTTTCATTTCTAATTCTATTCATTGGAGTCTTCTCCCTTTTCTTCTTGTTCAGTCTGGCTAATGGTTTATCAATTTTGTTTATCTTCTCAAAGAACCAGCTTTTAGTTTTATTGATTGTTCCTACTGTTTTCTTCTTTTTCATTTATTTCTGATCTGATCTTAATGATTTCTTTCCTTCTGCTAACATTGGATTTTTTTTTTTTTGTTCTTCTTTCTCTAATTGCTTTAGGTGTAAGGTTAGGTTGTTTATTTTAGATGTTTCTTGTTTCTTGAAGTAGGATTGTATTGCTATAAACTTCCCTCTTAGAACTGCTTTTTCTGCATCCCATAGGTTTTGGGTCATTGTGTTTTCATTGTCATTTGTTTCTAGGTATTTTTTGTGTGTGTGTGTGTGTGTGTTATGTGGGCCTCTCACGGCTGTGGCCTCTCCCGTTGCGGAGCACAGGCTCCGGACGCGCAGGCCCAGCGGCCATGGCTCACGGGCCCAGCCGCTCTGCGCATGTGGGATCCTCCTGGACCGGGGCACGAACCCATGTCCCCTGCATCGGCAGCCGGACTCTCAACCACTGCGCCACCAGGGAAGCCCCAGTTTCTAGGTATTTTTTGATTTCCTCTTTAATTTCCTCAGTGATCTCTTGGTTATTATGTAGTGTATCGTTTAGCCTCCATGCGTTTGTATGTTTTACAGAGTTTTTCCTGTAATTGATGTGTAGTCTCATAGCATTGTGGTTGGAAAAGATAAGTGATATGATTTCAATTTTCTTAAATTTACCAAGGCTTGATTTGTGATCAATGATCAGTTGATCACCGTATTAACAAACTGAAGGGTAAAAACCATATGATCATCCCAATAGATGCAGAAAAAGCTTTTGACAAAATTCAACACCCATTTATGATAACAGATGACCAATCCTGGAGAATGTTCCATGAGCACTTGAGAAGATAGTGTATTCTGTTGGTTTTGGATGGACTGTCCTAGAGATATCAATTAAGTCCATCTTGTTTAATGTATAATTTAAAGCTCGTGTTTCCTTATTTATTTTCATTTTGGAAGATCTGTCCATAGGTGAAAGCAGGGTGTTAAAGTCCCCTACTATGATTATGTTACTGTTGATTTCCCCTTTTATCTCTGTTAGCATTTGCCTTATGTATTGAGGCGCTCCTATGTTGGGTGCATAAATATTTACAATTGTTATATCTTCATCTTGGATTGATCCCTTGAACATTATGTAGTGTCTGTCTTTGTCTCTTGTAATAGTCTTTATTTTAAAGTCCATTTTGTCTGATATGAGGATTGCTGCTCCAGCTTTCTTTCTATTTCCATTTGCATGGAATATCTTTTTCCATCCCCTCACTTTCAGTCTGTATGTGTCCCTTGGTCTGAAGTTCTCTTGTAGACAGCATATATATGGGTCTTGTTTTCGTATCCATTCAGCGAGCCTGTGTCTTTTGGTTGGAGCATTTAATCCATTCACATTTAAGGTAATTGTCTATATGTATGTCCCTATCACCATTTTCTTAATTGTTTTGAGTTTGTTTTTGTAGGTCCTTTTCTTCTCTTGTGTTTCCCACTTAGAGAAGTTTCTTTAGCATTTGTTGTAGAGCTGGTTTGGTGGTGCTGAATTCTCTTAGCTTTTGCTTGTCTGTAAAGCTTTTGATTTCCTCGTCGAATTTGAATGAGATACTTGCCAGGTAGAGTAATCTTGGTTGTAGTTTTTTCCCTTTTATCACTTTAAATATGTCCTGCCACTCCCTTCTGGCTAGCAGAGTTTCTGCTGAACAATCAGCTGTTAACCTTATGGGGATTCCCTTGTATGTTATTTGTTGCTTTTCCCTTGCTGCTTTTTATATTTTTTTCTTTGTATGTAATTAAGAAAGTTTGATTAATATGTGTCTCCGCATGTTTGTCCTTGGATTTGTCCTGTATGGGACTCTGTGCTTCCTGGACTTGATTAACTATTTCCTTTCCCATATTAGGGAAGTTTTCAATTATAATCTCTTCAAATATTTTCTCAGTCCCTTTCTTTTTCTCTTCTTCTTCTGGGACCCCTATAATTCGAATGTTGGTGCGTTTAATGTTGTCCCAGAGGTCTCTGAGACTGTCCTCAATTCTTTTCATTCTTTTTTCCTTATTCTGCTCTGCAGTAGTTATTTCCACTGTTTTAACTTCCTGGTCATTTATCAGTTCTCTGCCTCAGTTATTCTCCGATTGATTCCTTGTAGAGAATTTTTAATTTCATTTATTATGTTGTTCATCATTGTTTGTTTGCTCTTTAGTTCTTCTAGGTCCTTGTTAAACATTTCTTGTATGTTCTCCATTCTGTTTCCAAGATTTTGGTTCATCTTTACTATCACTACTCTGAATTCTTTTTCACGTAGACTGCCTATTTCCTCTTGGTTTGGTCTAGTGGCTTTTTAACCTTCCTCCTTCATCTGCTGTGTGTTTTTCTGTCTTCTCATTTTGCTTATCTTACTGTGTTTGGGGTCTCCTTTTCGCAGGCTACAGGTTTGTAGTTCCTATTGTTTTTGGTGTCTGCCCCCAGTGGCTAAGGTTCATTCATTGGGTTATGTAGGCTTCCTTGTGGAGGGGACCAGTGCCTGTGTTCTGGTGGATGAGGCTGGAATTTGCCTTTCTAGTCGGCAGGACCGCATCCGGTGGTGTGTTTTGGGGTATCTGTGACCTTATTATGATTTTAGGCAGCCTCTCTGCTAATGGGTGGCACTAATGGGTGTTCCTTTCTTACTAGTTGTTTGGCATATGGTGTCCAGCATTGTTGCTTGCTAGTCATTGAGTGGTGCTTTGTCTTAGCATTGAGATGGAGATCTCTGGGAGAGTTTTTGCCGTTCAATATTACGTGGAGCTTGGAGGTCTCTGTTGCACCAATATCCTGAACTCGGCTCTCCTGCCTCAGAGGCACAGGCCTGACACCGGGCTAGAGCACCAAGACTCTGTCAGCCACACGGCTGAGGAGAAAGGGAGTATAAAAGAAAGAAAGAAAGAAAAAAATAAAGTAAAATAAAATAAAGTTATTAAAATAAAAATAATTATTAAACGTGAAAAAATCGGGAATTCCCTGGTGGTGCACTGTTTAAGATTCCTCCTGCCAGTGCAGGAGACACAGGTTCGAGATGTGGTCTGGGAAGATCCCACCTGCTGTGGAACAACTAATCCCGTGTCCCACAACTACCGAGCCTGTGCTCTAGAGCCCGTGAGCCACAACTGCTGAGCTGCTTTGCCACAACTACTGAAGCCTGCGTGCCTTGAGCCTGTGCTCTGTAACAAGAGAAGCCAGTGCAATGAGAAGCCTGCGCACCTCAACAAAGAGTAGCTCCCACTTGCTGCAACTAGAGAAAGCCTGTGCACAGCAATGAAGACCCAATGCAGCTGAAAATAAATAAGTATATAAATTTAAAAAAAGGAATAAAGAAAATAAAATTAAAAAATTAAAAAGTAATAAAAAACACAAAAAAGAAAGAAAGAGGGCTTCCCTGGTGGCACAGTGGTTGAGAGTCCACCTGCTAATGCAAGGGACACGGGTTCGTATCCCAGTCCAGGAAGATTCCCACATGCCGTGGAGCGGCTGGGCCCGTGAGCCATGGCCGCTGAGCCTGTGCGTCCGGAGCCTTTGCTCCACAACGGGAGAGGCCACAACAGTGAGAGGCCCGCGTACCGCAAAAAAAAAAAAAAAAAAAAAAAAGGAAGAAGAGAGCAACCAAACTAAAAAACAAATCCACCGATGATAACAAGAGCTAAAAACTATACTAAAAATCAAAGAGAAACAAACCCAAAACACAGACAGACAGAACCCTAAGACAAATGGTAAAAGCAAAGGTGTACAGACAAAATCACACAAAGAAGCATACACATACACACTCACAAAAACAGAAAAAGGAAACAAATATATATATTGTTGCTCCTAATGTCCACCACCTCAATTTTGGGATGATTCGTTGTCTATTCAGGTATTCCACAGATGCAGGGTACATCAAGTTTTCTGTGGAGGTTTAATCTGCTGCTCCTGAGGCTGATGGGAGAGATTTCCCTTTCTCTTCTTTGTTCACACAGCTCCTGGGGTTCAGCTTTGGATTTAGCCCTGACTGTGTGTGTAGGTCGCCGGAGGGCGTCTGTTCTTCGCTCAGACAGGAGGGGGTTAAAGGAGCAGCTGATTAGGGGGCTCTGGCTCATTCAGGCTAGGGTGGGGGGGGTACGGAATGGGGTGCGAGCCTGCGGCGACAGAGGCCAACATGACGTTGTACCAGCCTGAGGCACGCTGTGTGTTCTCCTGGGGAAGTTGTCCCTGGATCACGGGACCCTGGCAGTGGCGGGCTGCACAGGCTCCTGGGAGGGCAGGTGTGGATAGTGACCTGTGCTTGCACACAGACTTTTTGGTGGCTGCAGCAGCAGTGTTAGCGTTCCATGCCCATCTCTGGTGTCCACACTGATACCATGGCTCGCGCCCGTCTCTGGAGCTCGGTTAGGCGGTGCTCTGAATCCCCTCTCCTCGCGCACCCTGAAACAATGGTCTTTTGCCTCTTAGGCAGCTCCAGACTTTTTCCTGGACTCCCTCCCGGCTAGCTGTGGCGCACTAGCCCCCTTCAGGCTGTGTTCATGCAGCCAACCCCAGTCCTCTCCCTGGGATCTGACCTCCAAAGCCCGAGCCTCAGCTCGCAGCCCCGCCCGCCCCGGCGGGTGAGCAC
>NW_006785906.1:505184-509367 GCF_000442215.2 Lipotes vexillifer
CTGTCCGGGAATCTCCCCCCTTTGCCCTCCGCCCCCCCGTTGCTGCGCTCTCCCCCGCGGCTCCGAAGCTCCCCCCCCGCCCCCCCGCCTCCCGCAATCTCTGCCCGCGAAGGGGCTTCCTAGTGTGTGGAGACCTTTCCTCCTTCACAGCTCCCTCCCAGAGGTGCACGTCCCGTCCCTATTCTTTTGTCTCGGGTTTTTCTATTTTCTTTTGCCCTACCCAGATACGTGGGGAGTTTCTTGCCTTTTGAGAGGTCTGAGGTCTTCTGCCAGCGTTCAGTAGGTGTTCTGTAGGAGTTGTTCCACGTGTAGATGTATTTCTGATGTATTTGTGGGGAGGAAGGTGATCTCCGCGTCTTACTCCTCTGCCATCTTGAAGGTCCACCCGCCTTTTTGGTTTTTGGTGACAGACCCACAGTTATGATATTCTTCCTCTACATGTAATGTGTTGTTTTCTTTTTTTGTGGCTACCTTCAAGATTTTTCTTTACCTTTGGTTTTTAGCAGTCTGACTGATATTTCTTTGTATCTCAAGTAATTTTGGATTATGTCCTGAACATTTTTCATTATTATACTGTGTGACTCTGGGTCCTACTGAACAGTTAAAAAATAAACAAACAGGTAATCAACTTAGGTTCAGACTATGAGTTTGGTTTCATCTTTTGTGGGCCATGAATCCGTTGTTAGTTTTGTTTCAAAGGATTTTGTTATGCTATTTTTGTCTGTCCTACAAGTATACCAGTCATGGGTTATTCTGGGACTTGGGTGGTATTTATATCATAGTTCTGTTTTCAAAGCCTTTACTATACTTCCTTGGGTCTGTTACATGCATGTTCCACTTAGCAGTGAGCCCAGAAGTTTGTCATACACAGAATGAAGGCATCCCCATCTGTAACTCTCTCCTCTCTTGAACTCCCCTAGCATTCTCAAGGGCCCCTCCCAGTTCTTTAGGCCAGAGAGATGGATTTTCTTTTTGGCCTCTAGATGCCTGTAACTGTCACTACCATCATTACAGAAGGGCATTTTTTGCCACTTGGTAAGACCAGGAGAGAAGGAAGATAAACAAATAAACAAACAATTAAATAAATACATAAAGGAAGAAAGAAAGAAAAAAAGAAGGCAGGAAGGAAGAGAAAGGATTCCTCTGTACTCTGTGGCTCCCAGAGGCCCCCTTTCCTAGTAATATCCCTGGAATAGAGGTTTTCTCGGTGTTTGTTTGTTTGTTTGTTTTTCCCTGTCTGTACCCGCTGTACACCTTTTTTTTTTTTTAAGCGGTACGCGGGCCTCTCACTGTTGTGGCCTCTCCCGTCGCGGAGCACAGGCTCCGGACGCGCAGGCTCAGCGGCCATGGCTCACGGGCCCAGCTGCTCCGCGGTATGTGGGATCTTCCCAGACCGGGACACGAACCCATGTCCCTTGTGTCGGCAGGCGGACTCTCAACCACTGCGTCACCAGGGAAGCCCCGCTGTACACTTTTTCAATTCAGCTTTTGCTCTCATGTCAAAGCTGAGGGTTAGAGGAGGGGAAAATAGCAATAAACTCTCCCTCCTACTGCTTGTTCTACAATTTTTTGACTTGTCTCTATTCTGCCTGCCATTGTTTACATTTCAGAAGTAACCTGCTTTTGTATCTCTGTACAGAGATTTGAGTTGTAATCAGTGAGAGAGATTGGTGTAGTAGTGCTTAGAGAAGTGGCCAGAACTAGGAGTCTTGATTAGGATACTTAATTTATAAATGAAAGAAAGTTTCATGAACTAGTAGGCACTTAGTAGGTGAAAACTTGGGCTGGTCTCATACATTTCCATTTCAGTATCTTGTTCTAAAAATATGTATAAAAACATCTACACATTTCTGATGAAAAGAGTGGGGTATGAAATAATATGTATTTAGCCAAACTATTGTTTAGGAAGCAGAGATTTGTAATATATTTTTTAAAAATTCAAGAAAATTTGTGCCCTAATCCTTTTGAGTAAAACTACTCTTAGACAAGATGAGATAATATTAAACTGTGAAATGCTATGGAAATTTGCCATCTAAAAAATGTAGTGAGCCCTGAATACATACATAAAGAAATATAAAATAAAGAGCTATAGTTATTATGGCTACAAAAGAGAATATAAATGGCAGAAATCTTGACATTGCTTGTTAAATATGGCATGTGTTGTATGATTACAATTTTATACAATATTTGTACAAATCTACCAATTAATATGGCATCCATAAATAAATATACATGTATGTGTATATATACACATTCACATACACTATACACGCACATAGAGATATCAGAATTGATGTTTAGTAATTCCAAGCCTTATGTCATATTTAATGGTTTTTCAATTGAATAATGGTGACTAATTCCATGCAGCTATGACCTGAAGGATATTCATTACAGCAAAGGTCAGTTCTTCTGGGGTCTGCATATTTAGGCTTATGATTTAGTTGGCCCTCTATGTCCATTACTTTCCACTGGCCTTACATTGACAGTTTTAGATCTGTTGAGTCTGATACATAGACCAACATTTCAGCCTAATTATCACAGTTACCTAAGGCAACCAAGTGTTAAACAAAGGGGCCTCGCCTTCAGTGCCATTAGGGCATGGTAAGGTCAGGCAAAGGTGAGTAACCGGCATTAAGCCAAATGAGCCATCCTTGGAAGCAGTCAGACTAAGCTCCTGGCCTGGGGATGGAAAAACAGCTGTGAAACCAGGAGTATACAGTCAATAATGCTAAGCCAAGTGTGTGGATGATAGAAGTAAGACTAAGGAGGGTTAACCTACCAGGCCCACAGCCCAGTTTCAACTAGCCGAGGGCCCTCAGGTACAATGGAGATTTACGAGCTCAACATTCCTTCAGAATCCTGATCATCTGCATGTATAAGGTTGGGCAGTTTCTTAAGTTCTTTAACTCTGGACCGGTATCATGTGAACTCATGAGTAAACATTTATATACATGGATCTACAAGAATGTTTTTGAGAAGATACACTCTGCTCTAAAGGAAAATGATCTTTCTGCCAAGTGTTACATGTTTAGAATTCATTCTAGTCCTCCTTGATGTGGAAATTCAGTTCCTCATATATTTTAAGTAATGTCTGTGTGCTAGGTGACATACAGGGTGTGGTAGGGAATACTGAGATGGACTAGACACGGCACATCACTCAAGGCCATACAAAACAGTAATGCCAGAGTAAGCAGAGAAATGTGGCAACATCTTAAGGAACTCAAAGGAGAGACCATTAAAATATTGGGAAGACCCTAAAATGAAGATGTAGTTGATCAGGATCGTGAAACATTGAAAGAACAAACTTTTGCGTAATAGCTCATGTCATTTAGTAAACATGTATTATATGCCAACTTCTGAGTGTTTTGAATATAGTATGTCATTTATTCCTTAAATTTTTATGGAAGGAAAAACTGAGAAAATAAATTAACATTGCTTCAGTTATACACCAGCACTGAGATTCAGGGGCAGAACTGGAGCAGATTCCAGCTTGTAGGTGACTTGTAGGGGATAAACCCTGTTTTCTTTCCGCTGTCATTCTACAGGGCTAGCCGTTTAGTAGGTGTTTAATAAATCTCTCTCCATCCATATACCCCTATTTTCCTTTTGTTGTTGAAGTGGTGCGATGATCGCTGTGGGAAATGAGGGAGAGAGTCAAAATGCGAAAAAAAAAATATGACCAAAAACCAAAATGAGTGAACTGTTGAGTTGAATGGTTTGCTTATTTCTCCCTGAAATGATGAAAATTTCCATATCAGCAGGGTGAGTCAGAAGAGCTGAAAAATGAAATAGCAAGTTTATTTATGAATTAGGGTTATGGTTAGCTTATCAGTTGCCACAGTGGGCCCCAGCCATCGGTTAGCTCTGCTTTGTCAATTAGCTCTTTAGAGATCATGTTTGTACATGTGTTTCTTGCCTGAGGTTGGATCTGTCCTACATGGCCTTGCCCTTTAACATGGTATCATGACATTTTGTCAGTCCAACTAAAGAGCAGCAAAGTAATCAGGTAAGTTTACAATCACAATGCACAGTAAAGGGCATTTGTGGCTCTTACAGGTGATTTGTACTCATCTATAATGTTAATATCGTTCTTCTTTAACTGTATTTGGTAAGCTGTTACTGATACATTTGCTAATATATCAACAATTTTCCTGTATCTGCTTTTTGGGTTGATTGTAGGGAA
>NW_006785906.1:509377-519384 GCF_000442215.2 Lipotes vexillifer
CTGATTAATAGTGTGCTTGCTCAGACCTCCAGTGCCCCAGATTGAACGAATGAGTGCTGACTGAATGTCATCGTACTGGAAGTCTGTGAGGAGCTGTAGATAAATTGAAATGTCACCATGATGCATGGATGCCTGTCTGTCTACTAGTCTTCATTTGCTTTTTCCTAGCAATTTCCTTTCCTAATAAAATTGACCTTCCTATATTTAATGATTTGAATAGAAATATTTCCTATATTTGCTAATATAGTTGGCTTTCCTGTATTTGACAATTTTTATATCAATATTGACAGTGTGCTCAGTATTCTAAGACTTAGAAAGGTTGGAGGCCACTTATGTTAATATCATAAGGGAAAAAAGCTAGGTGAGTAATTGAAAAAATAACGAAAGTAATGGTATTTGTAGTAGTAGAAGTAATTATAATAGTAGCAGCAAAAATAATAGTAGTAGCAGTGGTAGTACTAGCCAGCCCTGGTTCCTGAGTAGGAGATCAGTACTCTGGTGTTCATTATGGAATAGTTGCTTAATGATTAATGGAGGCCAGAGTAGAAAAACTGTTTGTATCAAAGCCTATGTGTGATCCAGATATAGTTACCCAGTGTGGCCTCTGTCCAGATCTCTTTGTCCCCAGTCAGTTTGTGCAATACTAACTATATAGGTTTTCTCCTTTAATAACAAGCCTTGGGAGGGCTAAGATATGGCACAGTTACCCCCCAACTAGAACAGAAGAGCCTGGGCAGAGACTGGGTTTTAGTCACCACAGTATACCTAACACACACCTAGCACAGAGCCTGGCAAATGGGATTAGTGAATGTTTCTGGAATAAAATGTATCAATTATATCAGCCACTAATGGTAGAAGAATTATAACATGGTCAGTTTATTTCCTGATGTCACTTCCATGAAAGCCAAGTTTCCAAAGAATAGGTAGGGCACGGGGCTCTTTTGTCTTAGAAGGCAAGCTTGAGCTACAGAGATATGGACAATAATTGGAAAAGGCCACAGGAAAGGTGAAAGGGACAATCACCTGGGTAAATGAATATCCAGATTTTATAACAATCATGACATTTATTTAGTCAGCACTTTAGTAGATGCCAAGAATAGTGCTGAGCACTCTATACTATTTTACTTTGTCTTCCCAGCACGTAGATGAAGGGGGGTTACTATTCCAATTCACAGTTAAGGATTCCAGAATTTATAGAGGCTAATTGTGTTGCTCAGGGAAACAAAGCTAGATAAAAACAGAGCTAAGATTTGTACTCGGATCAAAGGATTCCGAAGTCCTGATCTCTTATACTGACTCACTGGCTAGGCATTTTATGGTGATATTGTCTGTTGCTTCTTGCTTTCTAATCAATTAATGATAATATTTAGTGAGCACACAATATTTTTCAAACAGTATATTATGAACTGTCACATTTAATTGACAACAATTATTGTCACATTAGCAACTAGTCTGCAAGTTAAGTATTGCTATCATCACCATGTACTAGGTGCAGAAACTGAGGCACAGAAAATGTTGAATGATTTGACCAATACCTTGCAGGTTGTAAGCAATCAAACTGACATTTGAACTCTGTCAGTCTGATTCTAGAATAAGTGCTCTTCTTTTATTGTTATTATTATTTATTTATTTATTTTTTTGGCGGTACGCGGGCCTCTCACTGCTGTGGCCTCTCCTGCTGCGGAGCACAGGCTCCGGATGCGCAGGCTCAGCGGCCATGGCTCACGGGCCCAGCCGCTCCACGGCATGTGGGATCTTCTCGGACCGGGGCACGAACCCATGTCCTCTGCATCGGCAGGCGGACTCTCGACCACTGCGCCACCAGGGAAGCCCTATTATTATTATTTTTTATTGAAGTATAGTTTATTTACAATATCACATTCATTTCAGATGTACAGCATAGTGATTCAGTATTTTTCCAGATTATATGCCATTAAAAGTTATCACAGGCTATAATTCCCTGTGCTATACAATATATCCTTGTAAATACTTATCTATTTTATACATAGTAGTCATATTTCTTAAACCCATATGCCTAATTATAGTGATTCTTCAATTCTTTCATTTAATTAATTTTTGCTGAGCATATAATAGGTGCTGGAGAAATAGTAGTGAACCAAATAGTCCAATTCTCTTGCCCCCAAACAATGAACAAAACAGGTCAAGTATATCTGTTTGATGCTTGTTAAGTGCTGCAGAGACAAAATTGGGGAGGGGAAAAGGGAGGTTACATTTTGGTCCAGGTCCAGGAATGACCTCACTTTGCCAAGATAAGAGGGTAAGATTGAATCAGCTGTACAAATATCCAGGGTAAATATATACTGGGCAGAGGGAAAAGCCAATGAAAAGTTCTTAAGATGGGATTGTGCCTGATGCGGAATAGCAAGGAAATGGTATTGTTATGTGAAGTGATTATGGGGAGGGTGTTAGGAGATGATGTCAGAGATAAAAGAAGGCTGGATTTAATAAACTTCACAAGTCACTGGAGGATTTTGGCTTTTACTTAGAGTGAGATCGGAAGCCATGGGAGAGTTTGATTAGAGGAATGAGAATATTTCCTGATTGCAGTGGTTGCTGTGTTGAAAACAGAGCAGAGAGAGGCAAGAATGGAAGCACAGACCTGAAAGGAGGATATTCTATGAGATGATGCTTGGTAGACGTGTAAAGATGGGAAGTGGGAAGATTTCTGTATATGGTTTTAAAGGAAATAAGCAAGATTTTCTCATGAATTGGATATGGAATAAGTAAGAGAGAGAGGAATCAAGGAGCAATTAGAAGGGCGGGGAGACTGCAGGAAGAACAGTGTGGCATTGTGACGAGTCATGTCAGATACCTTCAATCTGAGATATCTATTAGACATCCTAGTGGAGATGTCAAAGGGTAGTTGTGTATATGTATTTGGAATTCAGGGAGAGGTCTGGGATGGAAATGTAAAACATTAGAGTCATCAGAATATAGCTGATATTGAAAACCAGTAGACCAGGATCACCAGGAGAGTAAGTTTAGATAGAGAAAAGAAGAAAAAGTGCTATTCTCAATATTCTGCACTTACCTGGTCCCCAAATCCTTTGCTGTCTTGAACGCCCTATTCTGAATGTGTCATGATTTGTTAGTGTTGCTCTTAAAATGTTGTTCCCAAGAAAAAGGAAATCAGTGGAAAACCCACAAAATCTGGGAAAAGAAAGAGTCTTTAGTTAGGTTAATAGAGTTTTACCAATGTTAAATGTTTAGTTTTGATCTTTGTTCTAGGGCGATGTAAGATATGAGGGGAAAATAGAAATTCTCTGTACTACTTTTGCAACTTTTCTGTAAGTCCAGAAGTAATTGAAAATCAAAGTTTTAAAAATATGTCCCCAAATGTGGGACACACGACTTTGAATGGACTGTGATCTCTTCAGAAGAAGGAAATGGGACCTTTACCTTTCTTGGTCTGAACACGAGACTTCATTCAGGAAGCCTAGACTTGAGTTACCTTCTTGAACATCTTCCAACTAATGAGCTCACACTACATTGTGGTCATCTGAATGCCAAGACATTCTGATAATCGTTTCTCAAACCACGTCTCTCTTATTGTATCTTTGAAGAAATGATTTACTTTTGACAGTTTCAAAACTAGATGAGACGTTATCCCTAATAAATATTCTTCAGATTCGAGACAAATACAAACCAGAGCACTGGCTCTGCCTTCAAGTGTGTCATGTCATCCACCAGTTCCATTAGCATGCTCCTTATGCCATTTTCTGAGACTTCCCAAAATTCTGTCATCTTGTAGATCACAGGACAAGGAGGAGGGCGGTCCTTGGTCCTCAGCAGGTCTGCCCTTTTGGTTGACAAAGATCCATCTATGAACTCTTCCTTCTTTCATCCAGCTGTGAATCTACTGCCCACATTTATTCTTTTTATTACCAAATATATAATAAGGTTCTCTATTAAATTCCTTGGTGAAATCAATACAATATCTGACTATAACGTTCCTCAATCTACCAGTACAGACTAATTTGTAGTGAGCTTATGCTGGCGCCTAGTGATCAATGCATTTTGTTATTAAGTACTCACAAATCATCTTTTCAGCAATCCTCTTACAGATCCACATAGTGGAAGGTTACTCATCTTATTCTTATGCAAACATGAGAATGTGTAGTCCACCCTTTCTATATTTGTCTATTTACCATTATTTTTTTAATGAGGAGAGAGTTTGTAGACCAAACCTGGAGGAAAAGCCTTAAGAAGTGTACAAACTGTGAGGCCATTTCTTTTCTACAGAGCCTGTTTCCTCAATAAAATGAGGAAACAGGTTCTGTAGAAATCAAGCAGAAAATGTTACTGCCTTTGTTTCAGGTTTTATAGGCAGTAGCTGTTTTTGACGGTGTGGTTAAACTCCACAGGAGGCCATTTAAATGGCAAAATTAAATGTAATTTGGTGAGGATGTTTATCAAGTATTTTCTTAAACAGTTGATAATTTGCACATTTCTTTGTTAAATTTTGCTTCTTCATTAGTGAGGACTACAGCTTGCTACAACCTGCTAATGAATTATGACACATCTGTTATTTATGGAGCTTATAGATTTAGGTGACATTCTGAAGGTCACGCTATGGTTTAAAATCTCAAGTGATCTTGTTGAAGTCACTCCACAGTGTCACCAACCATAACTCTATGGTAATCTGAAATTTGCCAGGCGGCAGCCAGTGTTCTGTTTGCAATGGGTGTGTCTTCCAGTGGTATCCCGGTTTCATTATAGAAGGGACATTGCTCAGACAAGCTTTAATGATGACTCTGTATAGCTACGCGTTGTAATGCCTAGTGAAAGTTGATGGAATAATGTGCCTAAATTGTTTTTCTCACTCAGACTCGTCTTGTTTTTTCTGTCTGTTACCCCCAGTATGTCCTTTCTGAAACACAAATCACTGCCTGCTTTGCTGATATTTATCAGGATTTTCATGAAAGGAATGAGAACTGGAGGCATTTGGGATAATAGTAATAGAGAGAACGAAAGGCATCCAGGAAGAGATGTAGCAACAAAAAATTCGTTTATGTGCTAAGTGCTTTCCATAAATTGTCTCATTTAATTCTTTGTTGGGAGGCAGAGATGCTGAATAGCATCCTTTGAACTGAGGAAGAACTTGGAGGCCAAAAAATGAAGTGGCAACTCCATAAAGTGCAGCTATGAAGTTTATTCTGGGTAACTTACGAACAGGCAGGAAGGATAGGGCAGATGATGGTCCATAGGCATTCACAGCTGCACTCCGTGCTGCCAAAAGGGATACAGGGGAATTTAAAGGGGTCAAAACCAAAAATAGACTCTGACTACCAAGTGAGAAGCAAGTCTCCAGGGAAGGAACTGAGTGGGGTTTTCCTTCCCTGAGGGGGAGTCTCATAATCATTAACCATCTGTGTCAGCAAAAGGCATCCTTCCAGTTTTCTTATCAGATGAAGGCAAGGGTAAAAGTTGATAGGAAATTTATCCAGTTCGGGCACATTCTTCATGAGGAGGCTAAAGTTCAGTCATGCCAAAAGGGGAGGGGGTAGGATTGGTGGCCTAAGATGGAATCAGTGTAGTTCCGCCACACATCCTCACAATAATCGAATGGAGGTGAAGACTGTGTTTCTGATAAAATATTAAAGAGAGGGATGTTAATGAAATTCTCTGAAGTCATGGAGCTGTTTGGTGATGAATCTGGGATGTGAGTGCTGGCCATTTGGCCCCAGAGCCTGTGCTCTTGACCACAGCATTGTATTATCACGTTGTTACCTACTGATGGACGTCATGATGAACTTGAATTGTGACCACACATTCACAGAGATGGCACACAGACCATTGTGATGTTCAGCAACTTTAATACCATTAGGTTGAGCCGTACTGTGTTGCTGATATTTGATTATTTTTACATAAAAAGGTGATTTTGGGTTAGGAAAAACAGAAAAACTGACAAAATGACACTGATAGGAGGAAATTGGGGAGACACACTAAGTGCAACATAGTATCATGGATTGAATCCTGGAACAGTAATGAAAATTCTGGCCACATCTGAATAAGGTCTGTAGCTTGGTAGTATTGCACAAATGTCAGTGTCTTGGTTTTGATAATTGTATTATGTAGGGTGTTAACTTTAGGGGAAGCAAGGTGAAGGATATGTGAGAACTCTTTGTCGTATATTTGCAGTTTTTCAGTAAATATAGAATTGTTACAAAATAAAACTTTATTAAAATTTTTAAATTAAAAATGGTGATTTCATTTTTATATAGATCTTTAAAAATTACAAAATTCCTTTTTATATGATGCTGGAAACATTAGCCTCTTTCCTCCCTGTCCTCCAGAAGCACTTTAGATTTACCTCTACTCTAGCGCCTGTCATTCTGGATATATTTATTTGTTTACAGTTTAGTTGCCCTAACCATATTGTAATCTTTTCAAGGCAGGGACTGTGTCCAAGTCTTCTTTGTACTCCAAGCAGTGTAAGACACAGAGTAGATTGGTGGGTTTTTTAAACAAATGAATATAGTTACTAGTCCTTATGGCTGATAAAAAGTGATAATAATTTTTTTCTTGAATTTAGTTTTTTATTTTGTCCTGGAATATAGTTGATTTACAATATTGTGTTATTTTCAGGTGTACAGCAGAGTGATTCAGTTATATATATACATATATACGTTCTTTTTCAGATTCTTTTCCCATATCGGTAATTACAGAGTATTGAGTAGAGTTCCCTGTGCTATACAATAGGTCCTTGTTGATTATCTATTTTATATATAGTAGTGTGTATATGCTAACCCCAAACTCCTAATTTACCTCCCCCCCCCCCAACCCCTCCCCTTTGGTAACCATAGATTTGTTTTCAAAGTTTGTGAGTCTGTTTCTATTTTATAAATAAGTTCATTTGTATCATTCTTTTAGATTCCACATATAAGTGATATATGATATTTGTCTTTCTTTGTCTTACTTCACATAGTATAATCATCTGTAGGTCCATCCATGTTGCTGCAAATGGCATTATTTCATTCTTTTTTATGGCTGAGTAATATTCCATTGTATATATACCACATCTTACTTATCTATTCATCTGCTGATGGGCATTTAGGTTGCTTCTATGTGTTGGCTATTGTCAATAGTGCTTCAATGAATTTTTTTTTTATTGGAGTATAGTTGCTTTACACTGCTGTGTCAGTTTCTGCTCTATTGCAAAGTGAATCAGCCATACATATACATATATGCCCTCTTTTTTGGATTTCCTTCCCATTTTGGATTTCCTTCACCACAGAGCACTGAGTAGAGTTCCCTGTGCTATACAGTAGGTTCTCATAGTTATCTGTTTTATGCATAGTAGTGTATATATGTCAATCCCACTCTCCCATTTCATCCCAACCCCCCTCCCTCCCCCTTGGTGTCCATCTGTTTGTTCTCCACGTCTGTGTCTCTGTTTCGGCTTTGCAGATAAGATCATTTATACCATTTTTCTAAATTCCACATATATGCATCAATATATATTTGTTTTTCTCTTGCT
This sequence comes from Lipotes vexillifer, assembly GCF_000442215.2. Taxonomy (NCBI): domain Eukaryota; kingdom Metazoa; phylum Chordata; class Mammalia; order Artiodactyla; family Lipotidae; genus Lipotes; species Lipotes vexillifer. The sequence continues at coordinate 516,879 of NW_006785906.1, forward strand.
GATTTACTTTATTCTGTATGACAGTCTCTAGGTCCATCAAGTGATAATAATTTTAATATGTACTCCATGTAGTCAATTCAGATCTCTGCTTGCTAGGTTGTCTCCCCAAATAAGAGAGAGAATATAGATGTCTTATAAGCATCATAATTGAGCTAGAAAATATGGAAGAAGATCCTGTGGTTTATAAATGAAGATAGCAGTAGTGACAAGAGGTGTTTTATCCATGGTTAGGAAATGGAGAAGCTCAGCACCAAGTCCTTCATACCGAAACTCCTGGTTCCCTTTGGAATCGGCATGAAGATGCTGGGAAAGAGTAGGTCCAGGTGTGTTCATGGACCTACCTTCACCAGCTGCGCTATCAGAAGCAAAGAAGTGTGCTGACTTTTGAGGAAAGGAGACCAGTGTGTGTTATTAGAGTTTTCCTTTGAATACGAAAGAGTTTGTGGCTGGGGGAAGGACAGTATTAAACTGGATTGGGATATAGACATATCTTCAAAGTTAAAAAGGGGCCACTACCATGCTGCTTTCATGCTGGTTTATGTTTGCTTTTATTTTTTTTTTAATTTGAACAACTTTATTGAAATACAGTTCACCCATTTAAAGTGTACAATTCAATGGCTTTTTGTATATTTACAGATACGTACAACCGTAGCCACAGTCAGTTTTAGAACATTTCATCGCCCCATATGAAACCCTGTATATGCTTTCGCTCCCACCCCTTCTCCCATTCTTCTCCCCACTCCCCCGCCCCAGGCAACTACTAATCTACTCTCTGTCTCTATATGTTTCCCTGTTTTGGACACTTAATATGAATGTGCTCTTATACAATACTATGTAGAGTTCTGTGCGTGGCTTTCTTCACTTAGAGTAATGTTTTTAAGGTGCATCCATGTTGTAGGCATCAGTATTTCATTCCTTTTTATGGTCAAGTAACATTCCATTGTACAGATATACCCAATTATGTTTCTCCATTTATCAGGTGATGGGCATTTGGGTTGTTTCCACCTTTTGGTTAGTGTGAATAACAGAGCTATAAACATCACTGTACAAGTTTCTGTGTAAACAAATGTTTTCTTTTCTCTTAGATGTATACTTGGTTTTAGTTCAATTATTCCTAACTTGACCCATAAGGAAAGTCTCCTAGAGAGAAGGAATAAAAGAACCTCAACATGCTGAAAATTTTTAGTGCTCACTGCCTTTATGAATCTCAGTTTATGAGTATCCTTTGTAGATAAGCTGTGCCTACAAAAAAAAAGTTTTTAAGCATACACACATGCACATACATGCTTGCATAAGCATTCAGCTAAAAGTATCCCCCGCCAAGAAGCCATCTGGAGAAAGAAGTGCAAACCTTCTCATAATACTGAAATTGCTCAGGCAATGGGGCAACTCCTCTTTAGGAATCTCTTCTGATTGAGATTTATGTGCCATACTAGAAATATAGACTGTGTATAACCTTATTTGCCCCTGATTTGTGGCTGTGCTTAATCAACATTATTTCTGGCTCTTCCTAAAAGTCAAAATTTTCCCTGGGAAGGTCTCCTCCTTGATGAATCATCAGAATGGCTGTGGTTAGGAGGGTAGACTCCTAAAGGGCCAAGTCTAGGTCCCTTCTAGCAGAGCACCTTCACACAATGCAGGTGCCCTGTGTGTTCGCTAAACTGACATGAATTGAGATCGTTGAAAAATAGCACCTATTTGGAGGATTTGTATATATTCATAATTGCTCAGTTTTCTCTTGGAAAAAGGCAGGTCTGGAAATCCATTTATCGTGCACCCTCCCAATATTCCTGCTTTTAATAGCAAAAGTGAGTTAAGACCTGGTCATCTTAACACATCACTTGCTGCATATGTGAGGCAATGGAGGCTCAGAGCAGTCCTGTGGCTTCTTCCTACATCTCTTCTGCACTTACCTTGTTCCCCAGCCCTTGCTGACCCTCAGAGGATAGCCTTAGCTGATGCTTTCTCCAAGCAAGCTTTCTCCAAGCAAGTTTTCTCCCTGTTTTACCCAGAGCTTCCTTATCTCTTCATGGATACGGGGTAAATGCAAGGGCATCTTCAAGAGGCCCCTCCAGATATAACCACAACTCTTCAATTGTGTGACATTTTGTTTGTAGGGCAGAATTAAATTATGTAATCCAATAGGGACACTAAGCCTGATTGAGACTTGAGTCAAAGAGCCCAAGAAATCTAATAATTTTGAGTTTGACCTTTGTGCTGTTTTTAATGCGACTGATTTGAAAGGCTCTTTGAGAGATGTCGGAACCTTGCAGCAGCCTGTTTTCTGGATCCTGTGTAAGAGAAAATATCCTCTCCCTCCAGCTTGACACTGCACCGGTTATTCCAGCTCCCTTAGAACTGAGACCTTTGATTCCCTCAGGGGCTTGTTTGTTCAATGTGCGTAATGTGATTGGCTCAGGGAAGCATAGCTTCAAGCGGATCTCAAAAAGACCGTCAAGCCCAGAAGGGGAGTTAAGGCCCTCAAAGGGAAAGAGAATATTTATAC
>NW_006785906.1:519433-519884 GCF_000442215.2 Lipotes vexillifer
ATACCAGAATATACCAAATTCAAGAGTGGTTACCAGGTGTTTGGTCATTATACAAAGATTCTTTTTCTGACATTTTCTTGGTGCCTTATCTAGCCTGGTGGACTCCCAAGTATTGTGGAATCACCCCACAACTCCAACTCCTGGGGAACTCTGAGTTTTGACTGAAGTCATTAAGATGCTTTCCCACCAAGCACCTCTACCAGTCTACAATTATAAATTCTTGTAAATCAAATGTCATACAAGCAGGCATTTTTATAATTAATCGTTGTTTAACCTCAACATTGTTTAACCTCAACAAATTGGACTTCGTATATCCAGAAATGAAACAACAGTGGCTGTACTATCCTAAAACTTTAAATGGTTAGCTCCAGGTAAGTTGTCCCTTACATTTTGATATGCAGTATGCTTTTATTCATTTACCACAAGAAGAAACCCTGAAAAAGAGGGAAAG
>NW_006785906.1:519955-527167 GCF_000442215.2 Lipotes vexillifer
GAAAGAGAGAATCTTTAATAGCCAAGTTTAAAATTAAAGGCAGCTCAGATATTAATTCTTAAACAGCCCTTTGGTTTGCTGAGTAGCTAACAAAGCATTATTTAGCTCTTAAATGTCTTTTTTTAGACTTTACAGGAATAGGAAATGCTATGTATCAACATTTAATTTAGAAACTATGAATGCTTTCAGATACGCCATTTTAAATGTATTTACCTGGGGTGAGGTTATTTCAGTGGCATTTATTTTCTTTTTGCATAATTAGAGGATGAGGATCTCATATAAGTACATTTTCAAATAACCAAATCTTGCCCATTTAAGAACGTATATTTTCTGTTCTCAATGTTTTTGAAGTAAATCTCTCTAAAATATAATTGTACAGTCATTTCCCTTTGTAAACAAAAGTGTTCAATATACATATAACTCTTCTTAGTGACTCATGCCATGATGCCCAAATGAGTCTTGGTATCTGGGAGAGTTAGATTTGGGGAGAGTTCAAGTTCACCCAGTCTACCCTCCTTACCCACCCGACTTACAGAAGAGAGAGTGGGGGCTTTTGACTTCCTGTAAATTGCGTAGCTACTCCCGATTTGATGTTCTGAGATTTCTGCACTGCTCTTTCCATTCCAGGACTCTGATGGCCTGGAGGTTTGCTTTCATTACAGAAGCTCTCAGTGGGCTCATGCCCTTACTTTTAGCCGTGCCTCTCAAGCTCCAGCCCATTCCCTTTCTAGAATCACGCCTCACGGAGTGGCTGGCTGGTCCTGGATCCAGCCCCATGGTTTTACACCCCCAGCCCTTGCATACTCCCAGCCCCCCACTGTCAGGGATTCCTTTCCCTTCCGGTCTGCTTTGGGTGGGGGGCAGCCAGCTAGCTTTATCTTTCATGGCTCACATTTAAGGGTAATTTCTTCTAGGAAACTTTCCAGTTCCTCCAGGGAGAAAGGATTGTTCTCTCCATCATACTCTCAATATTCTCTACACATTCTCCTCTCAGCTCTTTGCTGTGTTTTTTTTTTTTTTTTTTAATCATAGTTTGAGTGTACATCTGTCTACTCTTTTTTTTAATTGAAGTGTAGTTGATTTACAATGTTGTGTTAATTTCTGCTGTACAGCAAAGTGATTCAGTTATACATATATATACAACTTTTATTTTCTTTTCCATTATGGTTTATCACAGGATATTGAACATAGTTCCCTGTTCTGTACAGTAGGACCTTGTTGTGTTTATCCATTCTATATGTAATAGTTTGCATTTACTAACCCCAAACCCCCAGTGCATCCCTCCCCCTCCCCATTCCCCTGCCCCTCCCTGCCCCCCCAACCCTTGGCCACCACAAGTCTGTTCTCTGTGTCTGTGAGTCTGTTTCTGTTTTGCAGATAGGTTCATTTGTGTCATATTTTAGATTCCACGTATAAGTGATATCATATCTTAACTCTCCCTGTCAGCTCAAGGATTATATCTTTGCTGTCCCCAGTTCCGGGTCTGCTGCTAGCAGCTCTCTAGGGGGGCAAATTAATTGATGGACAAGAGAATACTCTAAAATATATGTTGCTTCCTCACTTTTAATCCCTGTCATATGGGTTTCTCTTGTGTTTTTATTTCAATCTTGTCAAATTCATTTTATATGATTTAATTTTGTCAAATTATTTATTTCTTGAATGATGAGATGAAGATTGGAAGGTCATTACGTGTGTGTGTGTGGTGGGGGGCATCCCACACATTGTCCCTCCAACACATAATATTCTTCTGCCAACCGAAGAGAAGCTGCCTGTAAGAGACTCCCCTCTTATCACTGGGTAGGACCTGACATGTGGCATTGCCCAGAGGGTCTTGTGCAGGAGGTCAGGGGAAACACTGTGATCAGAGTCTAGAGCTAGCAGGAGCTCCTGAACCTTGTGGAGTTTTGTAGCCCACCCCTATCTTCCTCACTCCTGGATGACCCCAAGCTACTTAATTTTAGCTTTTTTGTCCACATGTCTGCACTGTGTGTGTGTTACTTGTTTTTTCTTCCATTGTCACCCTGAAGCCACATTGCTTGTGTTCAGATTCCAGCTCCATTGCTTGATCACTCAATCTTTCAGCTCGTTTATGTCCTCAACTCTAAAAATGGGGTTGTAAAGATAAAGTCAGTTGGTACGTATAGAGTCTAGTGGGCCAATAGCATCCCCAGAGACTGATGCATGCTCACCAGCTATTATTATTGTTAGGATGAATGTCTAATCCTCGCTTCTTGACTCACTGCCATTGTCTTGGGATTTGCTCTGCTGACCTTCCGATAGCTGTGAAACCAGATCAGCCAAATTGATTGTAATACCTATAAAGCCGGAGTGATTAGGCTCTTAGTAAGGACTTCTTTTTTGAAAGTGCGCTTTGGTGCATATATATTTTTAGGCTGTGCCTTAGCCATTGAGCGGCCTTCCTTTTTCTTTTCTGATTCACGCCTCTGTTAAGAATAGTCAAAGTTGCCAGAAAAGTGATTTTTGGATAAGAAAGAGAGGTGAGATGGTGTTAAATTAGGAATCAGAGTCAAGAAAAGATGAAAAGCTTTATTTAGAATATGGGGTTTGTACTGAAAATGACTGTGGATCTTTTTCTTTTTTAATAGTGTGAGAAATGCAGCCACAGGTTTGAAATGGAACTATTTAAACATTTTTTTTCAGCCCAGTCAAGAAAAGGAGAGAGCCAGCCTCTCCCCAGACCTTACCATTTATCTTTAGGATGTAAAAAGAAAGTGAGAGACTGCATGACCTTGTTTTCTCTGAATTTTCTCTCTTCTGCTTTTTCTCTCTCTCTTTTGCCTTTTTGAGGGGTGATCATGTGTATTTTTAATGCTGAAAATAGAATATTTTTTTCTTTGCAGTAGGCATGAAAAGTTTTTTTTAAAAAAGAGCATCATAGCCTATGCAAATGTGTTAGAGAATACAAGCAGGCTTCTCCATAGTTATGGAATTCCATGGACTAATCATACTCAGATTCACAGTTGCGCCATAGTTGGTCCTTCAGGTAGGCTAGCGCCTCTGTGGACCACATTTAAAGACGCAGCTTAGCCATTAGGCAAAGTTCTCAACTTAATCTCTTGCTTAAAGGCAAACTGAGTTGGTGTTTTGACATTCTTATCTATCTATCTATCTCTCATCTGTCCATCTACCTACCTACCTGAATTTTTTTTCTGTTGGGTCTTATGCAGTTATACATAGGCTACAAAACGGTTGGAAGGTTTTATCTACCTTGCTTACTTAATTTACACAACGATCGTGTTAGATAGGCATCATTACCCTCAAGCTCCAGGTGAAGAAACTGCAGCATAAAGAATGTAAATTATTTACCAGTTTCACAGCCAGCAAGTGTTGAAGTGATAGACTTGGAGCTGGGTCTTTCTGGCCCTGGAGAGTTTGTGTTCTTGACTGCTCATTATCTAGAGCCATGACATAAACTTTGTCCTGAATTTGTGAGATTTTTGTCAGATGATACATGGCTGCCAAAAAACAACCATTTGAAAAGTGACAAATTCATTCGTGCAGTTATGTGGGGAGGTTTCTTTTTCTGTTTGCTTGTTACCAACTTCATGTCATGTTGATAAAGTAGTGCTGTGCTGAGGCAGGGTAAAGAAGTGTCATGTGTCCCCAGTATTTCTAAAATTTGGGGTGACATTTCTGAAAACATGAGCACGTCTCTTCCTCCTTTCTGCAGCCCTGGGATAGAAATGATGTGGTTGCAGACTGAGGGTGATGGTGAAAGAACCCTGTGCTATTTGTTAAGAATTCCACCTCTGCTCTTCCTACCTTGCAACACAAGGATGCTGTTGTAAGGGAAGATGACATGATTACTGCCTAAAATAAATGAATACTTTTAATGTAAATGAAAGTATTATTTTAAATTAAGATGGATTTTGATAATTCTGTTGGAAAATAACATTTTGTCTGAAATATATCAGCCTGTTCAAGAAGCAGTGATATATATGGAACAGTTCCTCCAAAGAAAGTCCAAGCCATTTCTTCTCTAGTAAGTGACCCAGTATAAGTGCTATATATACACCCAGGTCCTCTCCCACTGTATAGGCAATGATGGAAAGGGATGACTCAGCCTAGTAACAACAGCAGACCCATGAAAATGGTTTCTGTTTCTGGATTTGGTCTAAATTTCTTTAAAAGATTTTAGGCTATTTAAAATCAACAGTAATAGTTAATCTACAATTTATATAAAAGAAAAAACATCTTTTAAAAAATAAGTTCAGGGCTATCCCATGAGTCACAAATGAACTTGTTAGCCTGGGGTCCATAAGAGAACCCCGAAATCGTATGCGTTATACAATACATGATGCCGTGTCGGCTTTTGTTTTCCTCTTCACTCAGAAAATGATGTAAGTCAAGTCAGGTATTAAATTTGCTTTTATACATTTATGTTTAAGTGAGCATTAAGGGATATTTCAAATGTATTAACTAGAAGTAACACCTTTACCAGCGGAAATTGAATTTATCACTTGTAAGGGCTAAATTGCACAGGGATTAAAACAGGACAAGAAGTCTAGTTACTCATACAAATGTATAAAAGTTTGATTGACATTTCTGTGCACGAATACTGAGAGTCATGGAGTCAGTTGCCAAGAGCCATGGATTCAGGGCCATCAGTGTGCTTCCCACCACCCCTGCCGTGCCCGTGGGGAGGCTCGTCATTGCGTGTCTGTTTTCTTGCACATGCATCCTAACTCATCCTTCTGCCATTTTCTTCTTCCACTTCCTCTTTCTTCTGTTACTGCAGTAATGGATACCACCAGCTTAACCTACCTTGCTCTGATGCAGTGTGGATCAAAATCTGTGCAAAAGCACCAACAGAATCCCCACTGCCAGGTAGGAACATTTATCTCTATCATTCCACTTTCTCTACAAGTAGTCCCAACTAATATACTTATGGGTGTCCCATGCTTCCTTAAAATTGACCCATCTGCTCTGTGTCCCTTCAAGAAAGCCCAGATTCCACCAGTATGCTATAGTATGGCTGCAGGACCTCTTTCTTCTTGTCCCTCAGTTGCTCCCCATGACACCCATGATCATCTTCTGACATCTATGTCCATTTCCACCTGCCTCATAGGCATTTTCACAGGAGGTGTATAAGAGAGGGGAAGGGGCACAAACTCTGGAATTAGACTGAGGGGCACATATTGGTTCTGCCACCGTTCCTGTAAGTAAGCGTCTTGGTTTCTTCAATTCTAAACTTGGGGGAAATACTTACTTCGAAGAGAAGATTCAGGGAGATACTCTACCTGAAATGCTTTGAACAGTCATCAGTGAATGAAGGGTCGATTCCTGTTTCCTTCCTGACACACACCAGCTTTCCTCAGGCGTTTATATGTCTTCTAGTGTTACCGGAAAACTGTGTTGTGTTATATAGAGCTTATATAACAGATTTATAGTCCTTTGGGTCTTTGGGATGATTTTATTCGATCGTTCTATAAACTCCACTGGCAGGAATATGAAAGATGTGTTTCATGTCTCTGGACCTCCTGCAAAGCCATTATACCATAGGCATTTAATAAATGTTTATTGAATAGAATTTCGTCATAGAGGCAGTAGAGCAAGATAGACAAAATCCTGGCGTCTGGAAATAGACTGCCTGTATTTACACCCCTGAAATGTCTCTTACTAGCAGTATGACCTGAGTAAGTCACTCAACCTCCATGTGCTTCAGTTTCACCATCTGTAAAATGAGGCTAATAGCACTGCCTCTTGTGCTGTTGGGAGAATTAAATGAATTCACACATGTATAGTATTTAGAATAGTGCCTGGCATTAGGTAAGTGCTCTGTTATCACTATTGTGCTTCATAATAACTGGTTATTATTTGTTTTAAAAGCTTGGTCCTTTGTGGTTTCTTACATCAAACTTCTCTCACAAGCAGGACCTTGATTTTCTTCATAGCAGTCAGAAATAACCACCTTTTAGACGAGTTAACTTGAGTTTTCTCTCCTTGGCCTGGAGTTTGCTTACGGCATAGTATTTGCTTTGCTTGCTTTTGCTTGTGGCACAGACACGTGAGTTCACACGACTCGAGGGCCAATTTGTTGGTGTGCTTTGCTCATTACTCTCCCTTTGCAGACACTTGGTCAGACTCGGCCTTTGCATAGTCTGATGCTCATTTTGTTTTCTTTTTATTATCTTTCTCTCAGTAAGGAAGGTTGAGCTGCCTGCCTTTCTCTCTCCTACCTCAGGTTCTCGGGTGACATTGCACAAGGGCAACTGCAGCCAATTATATGATTGCTATTCCTGGATACTGTCCTCCCTGAATACTTGTCACCTTTCTGATCCTGGTACACTGACCTGGGTGACATAAGAGGAAACCTGACAACCTCCAGTATGTAGAATTATTTTACTGAAAGGGAACTTGTCCTGTAGTACATGTGGCATAATCCTTACCTTCCATGAGTTCTTATAATTTTCATTAAGTCCGTGAAATGCAAACTCATATTTCTGACTCCAAAACACCCAACCTTTTCCCACTACACGATGTCCACTGCCATTATGACTTTCTCTTTCTCTCGCTTTCTCTCTCTCTCTCTCATTTATATCCTCAGTCCACTCTGTGATACCAGCTCAGATTTCTCTAGAATAGAATAGGTCCTGGGCCAAAGATCACTCTGAGGGTGAAAAAACACCTAAGAGCCCCAAATGGAAATTTGGTAAAATGGAGTCACATGGAAGTATGTTCAAACCTTGGCACCACAATTGCTTACCTCGTGTGTTAATGTGCTTTGGTCTCCTCCTATGCAGAACTATTTTTAGGGCTGAGTAAACCGAATACACAGAGCATGGTACCTTTTACATATAAACGTGACTCAATAATTAAAAGGCATGCTATTAGAAATATTTCTCCAAATATTATAATTATAAGACTTGGAATAATTTTATAAACATCAGCATTTTTCCCCCTTCCCTGAACTCCAAAGACACTCATTTCACCCCCAAAAGAGATGCTTTGACCCTGCTGCTCATTTTTTGTTTAATCTCTTCACTGTTCTTGCACCCGTTACCAAGCACCAGCCTTGAGTTTAGGGTTTCATTTGGGTTGAGGGGTTGAAAGCACAGAGGATTTTGGAGCCCACCTTTCCTCAGCTTACCTTACTTTCACTATGAGCACCTGTTTATTGTTAGGTAAACTAGACTTAACCCTTCACCATCAGAGTGATCACCCTGCTAACGGTGGGGACCGGCATCCTCT
>NW_006785906.1:527706-572502 GCF_000442215.2 Lipotes vexillifer
TCTTCCGATAACCTCCTTCCGTGTTCTCGATGTTTGCCCTCGAACAACCTTCTTGGAACAGGAGGGGAACCTAAAACTAGGATTTAAGAGTTCACTTCATCCCAATGTTCTGTTCTTCTATCTACTAGTCTCATTAGTTTCTGAGGAAGTCTAAATCTACCAAATGTAGGCCCTAGAATTCTAAAATAGTAGTTCTTAACCTTGGCTCTACACTGAAATCTTCTGGAAGATTTAGGAAATGTGGATGCCTGGGTCCTACTCCCAGAGCTCTGGATTTAATCATTCTGGAGCATGGCTGGAACATCTGGTTCTTATAAACTAGGAAGTGGCAATCTATACTTTCTTCCTGTTGTGATCTCTGGGACTACCTGCATTCATAGGGGAAACAAATTTTGACATCTGATATTCAGGACTATACACCTATCTCAATACTTCAGTTTTGCATATTAATGAGATGTTAAGGAAAGACTAGATCCTTCCCCCAGGCCCTCGATAAAACTATTTAGATGCTGTTTTCAATATTCATCCATCCATTCCTACATTCATCTCAGTGACCTCGTTTTGATAATAAGCTGGACAAAGAAGGACTGCAGAGAGTTAGCTTTTGAATCCGTGAGGCCTAGGTTTGAAATCCAGCATCTTGGGCAAGAGACTTAAACTTCTGGGGCTTTTACATCCACATCTGCTAGATGGGATTAATAGAGCTGTTGTGATGATTAAATAAAATTAGATTAGATATATTTTGTGGAAATTTGCATATAATCCTTGCCTGACACACGTGAAGCTCCCAAAGAATATATACTTCCAGCCCTAATTAGTATGGATAGAAAAGTTTAACAATTTTGGATGCCAAATAAATGTTTTCTAAGGCAAGAAAGACATGGTGTAATCTCTTGTTTCTTTTCAGTCACATCGTTCATCACAGACTATTGACCTGACACAGCAAAGCATTGTATCATCCAATAATGGCTCGATTTTCAGCTTCTCAACAGACCAATTATCATCCCAGTTTGACAAACACATTTTACTCAGAAATGACATCAAAATGCAATATTTTTCTTGTCATGCTGAATGACAATACTGACTCCCTCATATTCTCAGTTTTCATTACCCTTTTATTTGCTCTTACACTTTTGCTGTCAAATCTCCTTACTTTATTTAGTAATCTGACGAAGATGAAAGAAATATTACCATGGGCTTATGAAACAATTGAAATGTCCTTTACTGTCATCATTTTCATTTAGATGACAGAGGCAGTTCCCTTGCTATAAATTTAAGCAATGTCTGTGTATTATGTTATGTGCGTGTGCAAGCGTCTGTGTGTGTTTGCTTGCTATCTTCCAAAATTAGTTTCCCGAGGTAGACTTTATGTACAACTCTGAGATTAAATGATCTTCACTAAACTGCTGTTTATTATAGTCTGAGAACATTATTTTAAGTCAGCAATTGGCAAACCTGAGAAAACATCTACTCTAATTTTAAGCAGATCTAATATAACTAACCCAAATCATGGCTTTACATTTAATATGACTTATATTCTGTTAAAGTTATTCCAACAAATGATAAGTAACTGTATCTTTCTGATTCGTAAAGAGGTATTTCGAAGAAGCTATTAAGTAGGTGCCCCCTCAACAACCCGGGATAGCTTGATGTCTAACCTGTAAAAGCACCTCTCTTCACCCATCCCCACCTCTGCCTTTCCTCCTCAACTTTTTCTATTAAAGGAAGTGTGCTTTTTCCATCCTTTTCTTTTCTTCTTTCTATCGCACCAAGTTCTAGATTCTTTTTATTCTTACATTCTCAGAAATATCACTCACACTTTCCTCTGGATCTTTGATCTCTCCCTATCTTCCTGATCAGTCTAACCAGTTAAAACAAACAAATAATTAAAATCCTTCCTAGACCTACCACACCCTCCTCTAGCTGTCTGGCTTCCCCCCACCCCCGCTTAATTTCTGGATTAAAAAAATTCATACAACATTTCAAGTTCAGAAATCATTTGCTTAAGTGACTGTTAAAATATGCTAATGACATTTCACCCCTACTCTCCCATCATTTAATATTTTAAACTTTTTATTTAAAATGAATTTAAATTCACAGAAGATTTGCAAAGGTAATACAAAGATGTATATACCCTTTTTGCTGCTTCCCTTAATGTTACTATCATGCACAATCATCTTCCATTTATCAACTAAAAAATAACATTGTTACAGGACTACTAATTAAATTACAGACTTGATTGGGATTTCACCAGTTTTTCCACCAATGTCTTCATTCTGTATCAGGATCCAATCCAGATTACCACATTGTATTTAAAATTCTTAACGTTTTATTTGACCTCACTTCAGATCTTGACCTAGAGATCACTCTTTCATGTTGAAACAGTTTCTTCCCTTGATGACACTTCCCTGGGTTTCCTCCTGCCTTTGGCAAGTTCTTACTAATTTCCTGTGCTCCTTTCTCCTTTAGCATTTAAAGATTGAAATTATCAATATGTAAAGCTTGGTCCTGGTTTCTCTTCCCTCCGTGCTGTTCATTGCCGTCAGCCACCTAGTGAGTTACATGGCTTCAGATACTGTTGCTCTGTTTGGTAACTTGAAATGCATATTTTAATCTAGACTTCTTTTATAAGCTCCACACCCACGTATCCGTCTCCATTCTACGTATTATTGACCTCATATTAGATGGGTTTGGAATCAGATTCATTGTCTTCCCTCCCCAAGTTGATCCTCTTCCAGTGTCCCCTACTCACTTGCTTATGCAAACACATGGTGCTCATTCTTTTCTCCAGACAACACACACCCAGGTATCCATACTTATACATTCAGAATAATGTCCAGAAATGTTCACTTTTCTTTGTCTTCCCTGCTGCTAATTCAGGTCTAGTCACTGTCAGGTCTCTCTGGACGTCAGGCCGTTGTGGAAGAAAAAGTGTTGCTCTCTCTGTTTAGGTCTTACTGTGGTGGGGATGTTGTTTGGAATTGCTGTTCAATTTCTGAGCAAAACAATCCTTTCCTAAAAAGTTCTCCTGCTGTGGTCCTAACACTTGGAGGAGACCTGTGGGCCATGTGGCTTCAGCTCCGTGCAGGGGTGGCTGCAGGTACTGGAAGGGCAGCTGCCCTGAGCTCTCAGGTCAGTGAAATATAAGATTGGAAGGCAAACCTGGGAAATGGACAGGGATAGACCCGAATACTTGAACCCGGGAGAGGGATCCTTCTCTTCAGAAGGCACACCTAGTTTTCTCATTGCTTTGTTTGCTGGTTAGTTCTCTAAGTAACCATCTCTTGATGAAATGTTTATAATTTTTAGAGTATGACAAATAAGCCGGACCATGACTTACGTTCCATAATGCACTGAGCCGTTTGCCTTTACTCCGGTACAATCTTCAGCCTTTTATTGTCCTGAGAAATGTGTAATCTGCATCTTTCCTACCCGCACTCTCCCCAAATGTACAATCTCTGCTCTGACACTCTCGTGTTATGGCCAGAGATGTGATATCAAAACTCAAATAGCACTTTGGACCCAGGGGTTTTGGGAACTTGGTTGTAAACATGCCCAGTAAGTCTAGGTAGAAGGGGTGGGTGGCACCCTTTCCTCCTCTTCAGTGGGTGCCAGAACTTATTGCAAAAATAATCCTTTCCTGAAGTCTTAGGCTGCTTCAGCCCATCTCAGCCTGCCCCCGGGGAGGACTTTCCAGTCTGTACTCTCAGCACAGCCACTGATCACCACAATTCAGAGCACAGGCTGTCCAGAGACACAGACAGGCATCCCCACGTCCCCACCCTGTTCTGCACTTACTCTCTCCTGCCCCCGCCCCCCCGCTGACTGGGGTCAGTGCTTGGAGGCGCAACTCCAGAGGCGAGGTAAAAGATAGATGCTCTCTCCCCTTCATTGTAGGCACTATAAGTTCTTCATGTTCAAATCATGGAATGGTTTAGCTCGAAAAAACCTCAAAAATCAATTCAAATACTTGGAAGGTACAGATGAGGAAATTGAAGCCTGTAAAGGGAAAGTGCCTTGGCCAAAGTCATAGTGTTAATTAGTGACAGAGCTGGACTTGTGTTCAGATCTACTCCGTCGTCAGTGGCCTTCCTTCTATGCAATATATAAATGTGTGCTGGGACATATCCAGTTCCAGACAATCATCCTTCTTAATAATGTACCATCATGTAAGGGTATGTACATAATGGCATTGCATTTATTTCCTTTATTGATCATTATTAATATTTAAGTGCTATTTCATTTTTTCTAAGAACTTTATCATAAATGGCTATGCACATCTTAGGAGTCTCACCTTAAAAATGTGTTTTTAAAGATTCAATTTGTGGTGTGAATACGGAGGAGATGCTTTTTAGTAGTTGTTAGGAAATGACATATGAATTCCTTATATTAAAACTCACTTTCTATGCTCCTCCCCAGTCAGTGCCTTCCGTATATGACAGAAAACCATTTCTGGGTTAGATTATGATAAGGAAGTGCCTTTTGCATTTGTTGTGGAATGAATAAAGGATTTAGATCTTCAATTCAACATTGAACAAATTTGCAGAGACCATTAAAATCCTTTACCTTAACATTTCTGATGCCCAGCATTCTGATAACCTTTGAGTCGCAGATTGTTGATTAAAAATAAGTCATATGCCTCCAACTCAAAATGTACTCAGAAACATTTTTAAGAGCTATTTAAATTTCCAGTTTCTTCACTGCACTCCTACAAGGAGACAGAGTAAACGGATTAGCCTTTCCACCTTGAGTTTACAATTAGGGACCGGAACAATTCAGCCAATACCAAGCATGTCGATGATAATAGCACACCATGCATATGTTGTCATCTTAATTTGCTTGAGACTTCAGTACTCTAAAAATTCTACATAATGTCCTCAATGCACAGTATTCCTGCAAAGCCAGAGACTGCATTGTCAGAGGGTTCATTTATCTTCAGATTCCAGTAATAATTCTGATTGTTTATCATATGCATGGTGAGTTTAAAGCTAGTTTTAGAACTCCCTTCATCCTGAATCCCTTTCTCCACATAGATTTCGAATTTCGGACCCTCCAAGATCATTACATACCTGTAAGTAGGGATGTGTAGAAGAAAGGGGGTGGTAGCTAAGACTCTTGAGATTCCCAGTCAGGACTGGGCTTTTAGACCAAAAACCTGCTCTGAGCCTGTATGTTGTGAGAAGATAAAAATGTGATATTTGAATTCACACTGAGCACCTGGTGCCAGAGTATTAACCAGATGCGTGAAACGTAACTACCTCTCACTTTGGATTATTTTAACTGATCTTAGGCATAAATGCAAATGCAGGTCTAGCTAGCATATTTCCTATATTTGAGCAAAAATAATGATGAATAAGTGGGTTTGTGCAGGAATTGGTGAAGTTCTGCAGCTGCATTTGGGGCCGAAATAGCTGTTTGGTGGCCTTTCTAATCAGTTATTTAGATACATTAATAAACAGTACAAGTCATTGCCCCTTAGACCTAATTGATTTGAGAAAGCAGTCATTAGTGAGACTGAAATAACAGAATTCATGTCCTGTTTCAGGATCATTTGTGCCAAAATAACAACTTAGGTCATGGGATCTCATGTAGTAGCAAGCATTTATTATGCACCCAGTGCATTTATTATGCACTGTGTGCCTGGGGCTATGCTGAACACTGTGGACACACGGATGGCAAGTCACAGATTAAAAACTGATTATTGAAGCTTCATGATATAATGGGATTAAGTTAAAACATCAGAATCTATGTCACTCATCGACCAAATTTACCATACCGTCGGTGCTTTCTCCATCTAACTCAGAATGATCCTTATTCTTAACTTGGATAAGTGCAATCAAAATTTCAAATTTAGGGCTTCCCTGGTGGCGCAGTGGTTGAGAGTCCGCCTGCCGATGCAAGGGACACGGGTTCGTGCCCCAGTCCTCGAAGATCCCACGTGCCGCCGAGCGGCTAGGCCCGTGAGCCATGGCCGCTGAGCCTGCGCGTCCGGAGCCCGTGCTCCGCAACGGGAGAGGCCACAACAGTGAGAGGCCCGCGTACCGCAAAAAAAAAAAAAAAAAAGAAAAAAGAAAAAAAAATTCAAATTTAGACTCCTGATCTTTTTTATCATTTAAGAATGGATAAAGAGGTCAAAAGAAAACAAAACAACAATAATCGGCATTCTGCCTTTTGTCCCTCAAAGTTCAGTTTTCACTGGGCTCTGTAGCAGATGATATACAATTTTGTAGATTGTCTCACAAATAGAACGCAATTATCTAGGCTTTTACTTTATCCAAATAAATTCTTTTCAATTAAACAAAAGTGTGTGTTTGTGTGTGTATCTGTGTATATGTGTGTGTGTATTTTGTTTTGTTTTACTTATCCACCCCTGCATACTTATTTAAAACATTTTTTTTTTAGGGGAAGAAAACTTTTGAAAATGCAAAATGCCCAAAGGTAAGACACTCAATATGAAAGAAATAATTATTAACCAATTTAAACATTAACTTTCCAAGTTGCCTTATGACATTAGTTCACATATAAAGAGAGACCTCTTCACATTAATGCAGAGAAGACCATTTGGTGCCGTCTCCTTGGCCTCCACTCACACTATTCCTAGAATGATGATACAGGCATACTTTATTATGGATCTGAAACATGGTAGTAAATAAAACTGAACTCTCTATCAGGAAAATCCAAGACAAAGTGGAAATTTATTTCCAGGTAATGCTGGGTGTTTTCTGCTTACAAAGCAATGGCACTGTGTTGCGGACACTGTTTCTAATTAGCAGGCTTCTGAAATATGGTCTCTTATTGAGCAAAGCAGTCATTCCATGCATAACTGCAGTTTCAGCAGTAATTTTTGTTTCTGGTTATTAATTTGCATTTAAGATACGTCAAAGTCATTAATGTATTGAACCAACATGGAAAATATGGAGCAGTTAAGTTTATAAAAGACACCATCATGCCTCACTATATTTGTGCTTAATGACATTATATCACATGAAAGATTCTAATATCCTTGTACTTGATGTAACTGGTGACATTAGAATGGTAGGACTGTGGTAGTATTTGTTGCTTTATTTGTTTTTATCCTTTGTCCATTGATTAGTTTCAAATATTTTCTCCCATTCTGAGGGTTGTCTTTTTGTCTTTATAGTTTCCTTTGCTTTGCAAAAGCTTTTAAGTTTCATTAGGTCCCATTTATTTATTTTTGTTTTTATTTCCATGACTCTAGGAGGTGGGTCAAAAAAGATATTGCTGTGATTTATTTCAAAGAGTGTTCTTCCTATGTTTTTCTCTAAGAGGTTTATAGTGTTCAGTCTTACATTTAGGTCTTTAATCCATTTTGAGTTTATTTTTGTGCATGGTGTTAGGGAGGGTTCTAATTTCATTCTTTTACATGTAGCTGTCCAGTTTTCCCAGCATTACTTATTGAAGAGGCTGTCTTTTCTCCATTGTGTTTCCTTGCCTCCTTTGTCATAGATTAGTTGACCATAGGTGCATGGGTTTGTCTCTGGGCTTTCTATGTTAGGTGACTATAGGTGCATGGGTTTATTTCTGGGCTTTCTATACTGTTCTATTGATCTGTATTTCTGTTTTTGTGCCAGTACCATATTGTCTTGATGACTGTAGCTTTGCAGTGTAGTCTGAAGTCAGGGAGTCTGATTCCTCCACCTCTGTTTTTTTCCCTCAAGACTGCTTTGGCTACTTGGGGTCTTTTGTGTCTCCATACAAATTTTAAGATTGTTTTGTTCTAGTTCTTTAAAAAATGCCATTGGTAATTTGATAGGGATTGCATTCAATCTGTAGATTGCTTTGGGTAGTATAGTCATTTTCACAGTATTGATTCTTCCAAACAGTAACATGGTATACCTCTCCATCTGTTTGTGTCATTTTTGATTTCTTTCATCAGTGTCTTATACTTTTCTGAGTACAGGGCATTTACCTCCCTAGGTAGGTTTATTCCTGGGTATTTTATACTTTTTGTTGCAGTGGTGAATGGGATTGTTTCCTTAATTTCTCTTTCTGATCTTTTGTTGTTAGTGTATAGGAATGCAAGAGATTTCTGTGCATTAATTTTGTATCCTGCAACTTTACCAAATTCATTGTTTAGCTCTAGTAGTTATCTGGTGACATCTTTAGGATTCTCTATGTATAGTATCATGTCATCTGCAAACAGTGACAGTTTACTTCTTCTTTTCCAATTTCGATTCCTTTTATTTCTTTTTCTTCTCTGATTGCCGTGGGTAGGACTTCCAAAACTATGTTGAATAATACTGGCGAGAGTGGACATCCTTGTCTTGTTCCTGATCTTAGAGGAAATGCTTTCAGTGTTTGACCATTGAGAATGATGTTTTCTGTGGGTTTGTCACATATAGGCTTTGTTACACTGAGGTAGGTTCCCTCTATGCCCACTTTCTGGAGGGTTTTTATCATAAATAGGTGTTGAATTTTGTCAAAAGCTTTTTCTGCATCTATTAAGATGATTATATGGTTATTATTCTTCCATTTGTTCATTCGGTGTATCACCTTGATTGGTTTGCATATACTGAAGATCCTTGCATCCCTGGGATAAATACTACTTGATCATGGTGTATGATCCTTTTAATGTGTTGTTGGATTCTGTTTGCTAGTATTTTGTTGGGGATTTTTGCATCTATATTCATCAGTGATATTGGCCTGTAATTTTCTTTTTTTGTAGTATCTTTGCCTGGTTTTGGTATCACTGTGATGGTGACCTCATAGAATGAGTTTAGGAGTGTTCCTTCCTCTGCAATTACTGGGAAGAGTTTGAGAAGCATGGTTGTTAGGTCTTCCCTAAATGTTTGATAGAATTCACCTGTGAAGCTATCTGGTCCTGGACTTTTGTTTGTTGGAAGACTTTTAATCACAGTTTCAATTTCATTACTTGTGATTGGTCTGGTCATATTTTCTATTTCTTCCTGATTTCTTTCAGTCTTGGAAGGTTATACCTTTCAAAGAATTTCGTTTAGTCTTGGAAGGTTATACCTTTCTATGTATTTGTCCATTTCTTCCAGGTTGTCAATTTTATTGGCATAGAGTTGCTTGTAGTAGTCTCTTAGGATGCTTTGTATTTCTGTGGTGTCCATTGTAACTTTTCCTTTTTCATTTCTAATTTATCGATGAGTCCTCTCCCTCCTTTTCTTGATAAGTCTGGCTAAAGGTTTATCAATTTTGTTTTTCTCAAAGAACCAGCTTTTAGTTTTATTGATCTTTGGTATTGTTTTCTTTGTATCTATTTCATTTATTTCTACTCTGATCTTTATGATTTCTTTCCGTCTACTAATTTTGGGTTTTGTTTGTTCTTTCTCTAGTTCCTTTAGGTGTAAGGTTAGATTGTTTATTCGATATTTTTCTTGTTTCTTGAGGTAGGATTGTATTGCTATAAACTTCCCTCTTAGACTGCTTTTGCTGCATCCCATAAGTTATGGATTGTTGTGTTTTCCTTGTCATTTGTCCCTAGATAGTTTTTGATTACCTCTTTGATATCTTCAGTGATTTCTTGGTTGTTTAGTAACATTGTTTAGCCTCCATGTGTTTGTGTTTTTTACATTTTTTTTCCTGTTATTGATTTGTAATCTCATAGTGTTGTGGTTGGAAAAGATGCCTGATATGATTTCAGTTTTCTTAAATTTACGTGAGGCTTGATTTGTGACTCAGGATGTGATCTATCCTGGAGAATATTCCATGTGTACTAGGGAAGAAGGTGTAATCTGCTGTTTTCAGATGGAATGTCCTGTAAATATCAATTAAATCTATCTGGTCTGTCATGTCATTTAAAGCTTGTTTTTCCTTATTAATTTTCTGTCTGGATGATCTGTCCATTGCTGTAAGTGAGGTGTTAAAGTCCCCCACTATTATTGTGTTATTGTCGATTTCCTCTTATACAGCTCTTAGCAGTTGCCTTATGTATTGAGGTGCTCCTATGTTGGGTGCATATATATTTATAATTGTTATATCTTCTTTTTGAATTGATCCCTTGATCATTATGTAGTGTCCTTCCTTGTCTCTTGTAACATTCTTTATTTTAAAGTCTATTTTATCCGACATAAGTATTGTTACTCCAGCTTTCTTTTGATTTCCATTTGCATGGAATATCTTTTTCCATCCCCTCACTTTCAATCTGTATGTGTCCCTAGGTCTGAAGTGTGTCTCTTGTAGACAGCATATATATGGGTCTTGTTTTTGCATCCATTCAGCGAGCCTGTGTCTTTTGGTTGGAGCATTTAATCCATTCACGTTTAAGGTAATTATCGATATGTATGTTCCTATGACCATTTTCTTAATTGTTTTGGGTTTGTTTTTATAGGTCCTTTTCTTCTCTTGTTTTTCCCACTTAGAGAAGTTCCTTTAGCAGTTGTAGAGCTGGTTTGGTGGTGTTGAATTCTCTTAGCTTTTGCTTGTCTGTAAAGCTTTTGATTTCCTTGTTGAATTTGAATGAGATACATGCCAGGTAGAATAATCTTGGTTGTACGTTCTTCTTTTTCATCACTTTAAATATATCAGGCCACTCACTTCGTGCTTGTAGAGCTTTTCCTGGGAAATTAGCTGTTAACCTTATGGGAGTTCCCTTGTATGTTATTTGTTGTTTTTCCCTTGTTGCTTTTAATAATTTGTCTTTGTCTTATTTTTTGTCAGTTTGATTCCTTTCTGTCTCAGGATGTTTCTCCTTGGGTTATCCTGCCTGGAACTCTCTATGCTTCCTGGACTTGGGTGGCTATTTCCTTTCCCATCTTAGGGAAGTTTTCAACTATAATCCCTTCAAATATTTTCTCGGGTCCTTTCTCTTTCGCTTCTCCTTCTGGGAGCTCTATAATGAGAATGTTGATGCACTTAATGTTGTCCCAGAGGTCTCTTAGGCTGTCTTCATTTCTTTTCATTCTTTTTTCTTTTTTCTTTTGCTTTTTTTTGAGGTACGCGGGCCTCACTGCTGTGGCCTCTCCCGCTGCGGAGCACAGGGTCCGGACGCGCAGGCTCAGCGGCCATGGCTCACGGGCCCAGCTGCTCCGCGGCATGTGGGATCCTCCCAGACCGGGGCACGAACCCATGTCCCCTGCATCGGCAGGCGGACTCTCAACCACTGCGCCACCAGGGAAGCCCTCATTCTTTTTTCTTTATTCTGTTCCACGGCAGTGAATTCCACTATGCTGTCTTCCAGGTCATTTATCTGTTCTTCTGCCTCAGTTATTCTGCTATTGATTCCTTCTAGTGTATTTTTCATTTCAGTTATTGTATTGTTCATCTCTGTTTGTTTGTTCTTTAATTCTTCTAGGTCTTCGTTAAACTTCTTTCATCTTCTCGATCTTTGCCCCCATTCTTTTTCTGAGGTCCTGGATCATCTTCACTATCATTATTCTGAATTCTTTTTCTGGAAGGTTGCCTATCTCCACTTCATTTAGTTGTTTTTCTGGGCTTTTATCTTTTTCCTTCATCTGATGCATAGTCCTCTGCCTTTTCATTTTGTCTGTCTTTCTGTGAATGTGGTTTTCGTTCCACAGGCTGCAGGATTGTACTTCTTGCTTCTGCTGTCTGCCCTCTGGTGGATGAGGCTATCTAAGAGGCTTGTGCAAGCTTCCTGTAGGGAGCAACTGGTGGTACGTAGAGCTGGGTGTTGCTCTGGTCGGCAGAACTCAGTAAAACTTTAATCCGCGTGTCTGCTGATGGTTGTGCCTGAGTTCCCTACATGTTGGTTGTTTGGCCTGAGGCAATCCAGCACTGGAGGCTGCAGGCTCTTTGGTGGGGCTAATGGCAGACTCCAGGAGAGCTCATGCCAAGGAGTACTTCCCAGAACTTCTGCTGCCTCTTTCCTTGTCCCTGCGGTGAGTCATAGCCACCCCCCACCTCTGCAAGACACCCTCCAACACTATCAAGTAGGTCTGGTTCAGTCTCCTGTAGGGTCGCTGCCCCTTCCTCCTGGGTCCTGATGTGCACACTACTTTGTGTGTGCCCTACAAGAGTGGAGTCTCTGTTTCCCTCAGTCCTGTCGAAGTCCTGCCATCAAATCCCTCTAGTCTTCAAAGTCTGATTCTCTGGGAATTCCGCCTCCTGTTGCAGGACCCCCAGGTTGGGAAGCCTGACAATGGGATTCAGTACCGTCACTCCAGTGGGTGGACTTCTGTGGTATAATTGTACTGCAGTTTGTAAGTCACCCACCCAGCGGTTATGGGATTTGATTTTATTGTGATTGCACCCCTCCTACTGTCCCACTGCAGCTTCTCCTTTGTCTTTGGATGTGGAGTATCTTTTTTGGTGAGTTCCAGTGTCTTCCTATTGATGACTGTTCAGCATTTAGTTGTGTTTCTGGTGCTTTCGCAAGAGGGAGTGAGCACACTACTCCACTGTCTTGAGCCAATCCCTTCTCATTTTCCCTTGTCACATAGTTTTGTTGTAGTATTTGTTGCTTTAATTGTAGTGAACTAACTAGATACAAGTAGACTGTTAATAAAGCTTACAGTTACATTTTCATTGTCCTGGCTGTAAACTATATTACCATTGTTTTTGTTTTTCTTTCGGAGGCATCAAGCTTTCTCAATATTATGACAATTACACTATTGTTGAAGTCTTTAAGGAGAGAATAAATATGCTAATAACATTCTGAAATAACATTCTGGAACAGACTAAGTCTAAGCCAAAGTGAGTAGTGCAGCACACACACAACAATATATATATATGATTTTTCCTTTGAAGATTCCATTTATTAGAAGCTAGGGAAAGTGCTATACTCAAAAATATCCCCTCCAAAATTCTCAACTTGTTTCATCCTTACTTTAAAATCCTTTATATTGGAAGGTTAGGCAAACATTAAGGCAGTGTGCAACTACCAGAAACTTGTGCAAGTCCTGTAGGGAGCAACTGGTGGTACGTAGAGCTGGGTGTTGCTCTGGTCGGCAGAACTCAGTAAAACTTTAATCCGCGTGTCTGCTGATGGTTGTGCCTGAGTTCCCTACATGTTGGTTGTTTGGCCTGAGGCAATCCAGCACTGGAGGCTGCAGGCTCTTTGGTGGGGCTAATGGCAGACTCCAGGAGAGCTCATGCCAAGGAGTACTTCCCAGAACTTCTGCTGCCTCTTTCCTTGTCCCTGCGGTGAGTCATAGCCACCCCCCACCTCTGCAAGACACCCTCCAACACTATCAAGTAGGTCTGGTTCAGTCTCCTGTAGGGTCGCTGCCCCTTCCTCCTGGGTCCTGATGTGCACACTACTTTGTGTGTGCCCTACAAGAGTGGAGTCTCTGTTTCCCTCAGTCCTGTCGAAGTCCTGCCATCAAATCCCTCTAGTCTTCAAAGTCTGATTCTCTGGGAATTCCGCCTCCTGTTGCAGGACCCCCAGGTTGGGAAGCCTGACAATGGGATTCAGTACCGTCACTCCAGTGGGTGGACTTCTGTGGTATAATTGTACTGCAGTTTGTAAGTCACCCACCCAGCGGTTATGGGATTTGATTTTATTGTGATTGCACCCCTCCTACTGTCCCACTGCAGCTTCTCCTTTGTCTTTGGATGTGGAGTATCTTTTTTGGTGAGTTCCAGTGTCTTCCTATTGATGACTGTTCAGCATTTAGTTGTGTTTCTGGTGCTTTCGCAAGAGGGAGTGAGCACACTACTCCACTGTCTTGAGCCAATCCCTTCTCATTTTCCCTTGTCACATAGTTTTGTTGTAGTATTTGTTGCTTTAATTGTAGTGAACTAACTAGATACAAGTAGACTGTTAATAAAGCTTACAGTTACATTTTCATTGTCCTGGCTGTAAACTATATTACCATTGTTTTTGTTTTTCTTTCGGAGGCATCAAGCTTTCTCAATATTATGACAATTACACTATTGTTGAAGTCTTTAAGGAGAGAATAAATATGCTAATAACATTCTGAAATAACATTCTGGAACAGACTAAGTCTAAGCCAAAGTGAGTAGTGCAGCACACACACAACAATATATATATATGATTTTTCCTTTGAAGATTCCATTTATTAGAAGCTAGGGAAAGTGCTATACTCAAAAATATCCCCTCCAAAATTCTCAACTTGTTTCATCCTTACTTTAAAATCCTTTATATTGGAAGGTTAGGCAAACATTAAGGCAGTGTGCAACTACCAGAAAATTATTTTAAATATTTATGTTTAGATGGATCACCAGATTTATGAGTTAATCTCTGAATTTTTTGTATACAACAGGATTTCAAGTGTTATTTCTGTTTTAATAAGATTTTAAATTCTTGTTCAAATACGATCTAGCACCTGAATCAAAAACTGCGTACGCTATTTTTCTATCAGGCTAACAGATCAACAGTGTTTTTGGTGGAATTGATAAAAATATTTCAAATATATGTTTTAATTTTTCATAGTCAACTTTCCTATTATTTCTGTTAAGATTCAAACTCCCTAGCTAACTATCTACACACCTCCCTTTACTCGTTATTTCATTGATTGGCCACTCATTTCAGATCTATAGAAACTCTCACTCTTTATCTGGTTTTAAACATTTTTATATTTTTCTTAGCTACTAGAGAACCCTCTAAGAATTTTCAAGGCAGAGGTCCCATTTGACAATGGCTTCCCAATCAATAATTATATGCACGAAGCAAAGCACACCAAAGAGTTCACTCTGTAAATTGTCGATTTGTTGAAACTCGGACAAATTGTCTTTAAGTTGGCTGATGCAGTTTTGTTTGATAGTGGTATTTTATTAATTCATTTTATTAAGCTGCTTTCCAAAAATTAAGACACAAGAATAATTTATGACTTCTTCTAGCCTCAGCGGAAATAATGTCATTCTGTCTCTTGGCACCAGACTTCACACTTCTACCAAATGGATGCCATTTTATACTGATAATATCACTATCGGAGTAGTTTTAAAAAGACCTTAAAATAGTGAACACTGGATACGTTAGCCTTGCGTAGGTTTATTTTCATTGTGTATAAATGGATACAGGTCAATTCTATAATTTCTTTGACTCATCAGTATTTATTATCTTGAAATATCTGTACCCAAGTGTATGTATACACACATACATATGTATATATGTGTGTGTGTGTATTTTTTTTATATAAGGAATATGGTAGGTTTCAGGAACTGGCTGAAGGACTTTTCTGTCTTTCCAAAAAGAAAGAGAAAACAATTTTCCTGAAAAGTGATATTTACTAGAGTGAAGGATGGAGAATAAAAAAGGATTAAGCTTCAAACAGGTAGACATTAACTCTATTACTATCATAGGATTATGTGGGTGCATAATCCAGTTTGTGTTTATAATTCATATACTTCCTCTCTGTTCTTTTAATGATTCAAGGAATGAATTTCTAGAGATTTCTCATGATTTCTTCCATTGTAAATGTGCTTTTAGGTGATTCGTTGGAACTAAACACTTGCCAGGCATTTGGGCCATCGTTTTATTCTGAGTTGAAGGAGCTGTTTCGTTTCTGCGACCTGCAGACTGAACGCAGTAGGGATGCTCTCAGGGTCTCCTGCCACATGGGGCCCGTTTACCTCACCCTTTTGTACTGCATACTGTAGAGCTGGGTTTTCCAGAAAGAAGGCTGGAGGAAATCATCACTTAGCAAACACTCTGCTGATCACATCTTTTCCCTTGAAACCCCCACAGCACAGGCCTTATTTTGTGACTCTAGCGGTGAAACAACTTGTCTATTTACTATACAACTGTTATGTTTTTATAAGTTGCATAATTTTGCCAAATCATCCTGGATGCTAAAATTCCTTCTCATCACTTTTACTGTAAATAACAACTGAAATAAAATAGCAGAATTAGGTAACTAATTTTTTTTCCCCCAGAGCATTTACTTCCTTAAACTATGCCGCTAACCAGACACATGAACACACTAAGTTGGCAGCATTGCAGGAGCTACACTGATGCACTTCATCTGTTCTTTTCCCCCTCTTCCAAAGATGCATGCCTTTCTCTGGGAGATTTTCCAGCTGCTGGTGGTTTGTTATTTACCTAACCAGAGGTTCTCACACTTTATGGTGCTCAAAAAGAAAAACAAAGCATATGTAGAAAGCTTACTGTCAAACCCTACCACGATGAACTCTGAATTGGTTATTACAGGGTGAGGCCAAGAATCTGCATTTTATCAAGCTTTACTGGTAGTTCTTACCTAATTCATCTCAGAATATCCTATTACAGAGCGCTGAAAAAAAAAATGTGGCTTCAGGATTGATGATCCCAAAGCCTTGTATTCCGGGAATGAAGCAGCTGTGAACGCTGATGATTATCGCACTAGTTGATCCTTTCAGATGCAGCAGTACTCAATCTGCTGTCTAATGTGTGACCCTCCTGCGGGAAACAAGCAAACAAACAAACAAATGCATACACAGGGAGAAGAACTGGTTGAAACAACAGGCCCCGCAAGGCGGGCAGAAACGGTCCTGAGAATTTGGGGGTTCAGAATGTGGTCCTGGGCCGAGAGAGAGGGTGAGCATCGGCGCACGTCGGGAACAGTGGGAACGTGTGCTTCCGGTTGCTGCCTCTCCTTTGCATGTGCATTTCTATGTTTATACTGGGCTCAGGGTGTATGGAAGTAGGGTCCCCTTGGGCATCTATTATCCTGTGTTCGGCTAAGTTCAGGGAAGGATCAGTAAACGTGGCAAGGCATTACGGACAGTAAAGAAGAAGACATTTACAATAGAAAATTCTATGACGAAAATATTGGAGGTGCTGGGGGCTGTGCTACTGAAAGAGGTTCCAGAGTCAGGAGTAAGGTGTGTGCTTCCTCTTAAGACCATGGAGACCAAAAGGCTCCAAAAGCAGAAGAGTAATGAATGAGATAAACTTACATCAGGCCATAGCTGAAGGTGCAGACTGTTATCCAAATGTTACGAAGGCCAAAAAGCCAAAGGTAGGTTCTGGAGTCAAGGCATAGAGCGAGGAATCCAGAAAGCAGGGAGAAGAGACCAAATACCCATGAACTGAAGACAGTACGGATGAGCCAGGGATATTACTGAGAATTCGAAATGTCCCTTACTAATGTGTAGGGTTTGAAATAGAACATATGCGTAGGTTTAAATGCCTCAAGCTGGACCAAAACTATTAGCCTTTTTGAGCAGGATTAAGTGTGCTACTTTTCAGTGGATTACTGTGATTACATAATGTGCAATTCAATTCAATGGTTGGTGTAGTAAGCACAGAGGTGCCTATAGTGAAAGTTCCTGGTCTAGGTTCTGCCCATATTCTTCTTTAAAAGTTGCCTCTTGTGTCGTATTTGTTCTAAGCAGGTGAATCAATTTGTATCAGTAGTTGGTCATCTGTTTGCCCATTGGAGTCAATATGATTTAGTGCAAAGACATGGAATCTGGAGTCAGGTAGTCCTGGGCCTTCATTTACTGCCACTTAGTCCATTGTCTGTATAAATGGGATAACTATATATATATCTCATAGGGTTAAATGAAAGGGCAGATGTACCAGACTTAGAAATACTCTAGGTATTGAGAAAATATTAATTGCTTTCTCCTTTTACACTCTGATATTCTCTGCCTCCATGAAATTTGACCCTTATGATTTCTTCTGTGCTCTTGTTCACTTGGGACTTTTGCTTAATTACCTTGTCAACGACCATGTGGTTGATTTAAGGTATGTGAAACAAGCATTCATCTATTCCACACTGTGTTTCTACCCCGGCCACATCTATCTTCTATTAAGTGATCTTTGAAGCAGCTCTAATGGGAATTGGTCCCTTGGGTCAGGAAAGCACCTGCTTCAGATGTCTCCTGTGCTCACGTGTCCCAGGATTTGTGACCTGTGTATTGAAACGGGCAACAACACCCAGGACACATGGCCAACCTCCCCCTAGGTAAGAAATGGCCTCACTTATATTTGTGACAATTAGCAACTATTCTGGTATAATCTTCAGTTAAAGGAGAGTAGTCTCACAGGCTAATTAATAAAAAGAAGGAATGTAATAAAATTCCAGAGAAACAAATCAACTCCATATCAGTCATTTTGAGAAAAGTAAATCTAGGAGAGCAATGCTCAGCCCCTCCCCCGTGGACACACATCAGTTTTTGAAAAGGAAGTGTAAAAGTAGAAAAAACTTTGTCTCTGGATTCAGATAGTCTGTGTGACTCTTGCTTCTGACACTGAAGATCTGTGTGACATTTGTGACATAAGCGGATCAGTTACTTCTGATCTTTTGTTTCCTCATGGATGAAGAGAGGATATAAAATGCTTTTAACTGGTTTCTTGGAAGGGCTAAATTGGATAGTAATTGTTATGCACCCAAGACAAAGCTGGCATACAATAAGTGCTAGCCCCGTTCTCTTTCCTATTCCTTTTGAGAATTGAGTTCATTCTTCTATGGAAGTAATGTTTCCATCTTTCTTATCCCGCTCTTTCTTTTAAAACTACTGCTGTACATATGGGACAGCAACCCAGTAGCTTGTGAAGGGATATGGCTTCAAAAGGGAAGCAGTGGTGTGCATTGTTTTGCATTGCCCTGGCACTGCTGGGCGCTAGTGTTGCAATCAGTTGCTGAAGTGAAGCCATTCTCCTTGGTGTGGCTGGCTCCATGTGTATGATAGAGCTGAGTATGGTGTGTTTCCCCAGACCTCAGGCCACAAGGAATTGGTAAAGTGAAATGCCATCTTTGCTAGCTCTGAATGGAAAACCGCGCTTGCTTTCGTAAGTGAAAGGAACTACCAAATATTTGCCTAGTTTCTGATTGGTCCCAAACTGGAAAATATCAACAAGAAATACACTTCAGCATATACGTATATAGTATATTTGACCTTCTTCTTTAAGCCTGAGGATCTTCAGAGTACTCGGCTGTAAACTGGAAATGTCAAAGCTCATGCGTTCTCCCAAGATTTTTGTAAGAAGCAAAAGGACAATATACATGAGAAGGAGCCATAGGTGCTTGTATGATGGCTTCAGCATCAACTGAAAACACCAGTGGTTTTATTATTGGTATTCTTAATTTTGTATCACATAGGAATTTTTTTCTTTGATGTCCACTTTTCATTCTTTTAAAACATATTTATTTATTTATTTATGGCTGCGTTGGGTCTTCGTTGCTGCGAGCGGGCTTTCTCTAGTTGCGGCGAGCGGGGGGCTACTCTTCGTTGCGGTGCGCGGGCTTCTCATTGCGGTGGCTTCTCTTGCTGCAGAGCACGGGCTCTAGGTGCACGGGCTTTAGTAGTTGCGGCACGTGGGCTCACTTGTTGTGGTACGTGGGCTCACTTTTTGTGGTGCATGGGCTCAGTTGCTCCACAGCACGTGGGATCTTCCCGGACCAGGAATTGAACCCGTGTCCCCTGCCCTGGCAGGCGGATTCCCAACCACTGCACCACCAGGGAAGTCCCAATGTCCATTTTACATTTATCTTGAAAAGCTCTATGATTAGTTCGATGTGTGCTGTGAGCTAATCACTTCATTAATACTGCTCTGCTACTATAGCCAACTCCAGCTGAAATAATTTGGCACATGCAGTTCTGTTCAGCTAGTATAGTAAGTCTTTCATGGATAAAATGGAAATGTCTAGAGCAAACTTGGAAGAATCCCAGAACACGGCTCTTCTGAATACACATCAAGTGGTATCTTGTTCGTATTCTTTAGTGGGCATCCATCTCCACAGGGAACAATGGTAAAGAGTTAGATAACCTTGAAAGCCAATTAACCATACAAAACTCAAACATGACTAGCCAACGCCTTGTCACCGAGGTGGACAGCGTGTTAAGATCATACTTGCTTAGAGTGGCCACCAGGAAATATGTTATGACTGAGTTAAACTCCTCAGATCTTGACAAAAGTCATGTATCAAGCTATTTTTGATAGCTCCCTGTTTAGGAAAATACTTTTTTCAATATGAACCATCAATGCAAATATTTAAAGTCTAGTTCTGTTTCTACCAAAGAGAATGCAAAGTCCGTAAAACACACTTATAGAACCTGCCTATTTCCAGATCCTATTAAAATTCTAACTACAAGGCTGGAATTGTTTATAAAGAACTGAATATTTCAGTATTTTAGTATATATCCTACTTCAGATACCATTCGGTGTGTCTGGAATTTTATCCTGGAAATACGTTGCAAGTGATCTCTGTGTCATTCGTCTCGGCTCCTGAATTCTGACTTATCACCTCTAGTAAGTGAGCTGGTGAGCATCACGCAGGAGATTCACAAGGCTTAGCCATTCAAGAAGTGTGGACTGTTGAAATTCAGACTTCATGTACCTTTGGGTGACAAACTGTAAAGGCGTGTTTCCTGCCTAAAACTCTACAGAACAAGCATTTGCCGTAAGACTCTCCGCAGTAGCTTGTGCCCTTATGCTTTGTGGGGAGATGCAGGGTATATACTCTGTTTGTCTCAGTTCTTAAAATTCCTCAGTGGATAAAAGGTAAGTCCAATAATAATATTGACCATAATATGCCTTGCTAATGCACACACACACACAGCAATACTTTCTTTACCTTTGGTACTTGGGATATAGGAGGAGGTGGGAGATAGGGAAAGGGGAGAGAGTAACTCATACCCTGCCTGGTCTAAGCTGGTTATGACCTCACTGATGGATAACCCCAGGCTGCTAGCAAAGATAATTGTTTTTGGTCTTCATCACAGGGCCTGGGATGTGATTTACACAGTTGACCAAGAGAGTGGAGGCTTCTCCGATAGAGAGTGAAGCCTGGTGACAGAAGCTGACAAAAGTGAAGAGACTGTCTGGGCCCCAGTCTGCTATAGAAGAAAAGAACAGAACAACAGTTACTGCTTAGTGGGAGTTGTAATCCTCACCCACATGGGTGCCAGACCACTGTCCTAAACTCCTGATGTATTTCCAGGCTTTCTCAGAATTCTTTAGGAACTGGGCAGGTCCAGTTTGCGGATTGAGGGTCATCAGTGTTTGTATCAGATCAGATTGGAGAAAGCAGACCCCAAGAACCACTTACAAATAACTAACATATACTGAATGCTGACCATTCTCTCCCAACAATCATATGGAATAGGTATTACTATTATCCTTATTTTATAGCTGGAAGATCTGTGATTTGTTTGAGTAGCTGTAAGTGGTGCAGCTTGCATTTGATCTCGCATTTGATTTCCTCTGGGATCCTTAAACATCCGATTCAGGCTTGACCTGCCTGCCTCTGTAACGTGGTAAGTAGGGCACCTGAAAGTCCATAAGGTGGCTACTTACCTAGTTGCTTTAGCTTAAGTTGACCTCTGGACACTAGAATCTTGGCTCTAAGAGGCAAATCAGAGAAACATGGCCAAGCTGTAAAGTTATCTGTGGAATTCTCTGGTTCAGCTTCTTAAAGAGACAAATACACATCAATTGAGAATACTCAATTCCATCCTTTTAATAAGGATAATAGTTTACTACCCTGCTAACTTTAACGTGAATATATACCGCATCCAAAAATATTATATGAATGGCAATCATTAGGTCCTTCTGATTAAAACTAATGAACAGAGGAAGTGTTGCCCCAGCCTGGGATAGGCAGCTGTGCCTGTACCAGATAGCCTCAGTGGGGCCCTTTGTAGAGCACCCCAGATCTGTTGTGTAGGAATGCCCACTTCTGACTTCAGAGTATTCACCAGTCATCATGCATATACAAACATTTCAACCTCTGTTTAAGGACTTCACTGATTCATTTCTGTGAACGCTCTGCTTTCCTCCAAATGCTTCTGTGAGGTGGTGGCTGCAGACTGCATTAGCTCAACCTCCAGAATTGCTCCTTGTACTTACGTTCTCCATTTCTTCTCTCTTTTACGCAAACAGGTTTTGCCTATACTTGTGTTTTTTTAATGGTCCCTCTGACAGTATATTCTACACAAAAGAAGATAATTTTAAAAGAAGTTTCGTGAGGCTCTGAAATTAACAAGCTGTTGGCCTCACTTGCAGGTATTCTTACAGTGTATTCATTTTTGTTGCGCTTCTCATCTGCTTTTATGGTCAACAGTGCTGCTTCTCCCGTGCTGGGAGTCAGAGCTGTGAGAACTTAAGATCCTGGAATTGTTGACTGTTCTGCTTAGAAAGTTCCTTTGAGTTCATCCAAGTCAAAATAGCACTGATATTTGAATCTTTTCTGGCTCTGGTTGACACTTTCAGTATCGGGGAATTTATTCCCAATTCTTCCATTTGCCATATTTAATCTGGGTCATTTAAAAGGTTTTGACTGGGGCTTCCCTGGTGGCGCAGTGGTTGAGAGTCCGCCTGCCAATGCAGGGGATACGGGTTCGTGCCCCGGTCCGGGAAGATCCCACATGCCGCGGAGCGGCTGGGCCCGTGAGCCATGGCTGCTGAGCCTGCGGGTCCGGAACCTGTGCTCCGCCACGGGAGAGGCCACAGCAGTGAGGGGCCCGCGTACCGCAAAAAAAAAAAAAAAAAAAAAAAAAAAAAAAGGTTTTGACTGAAAGTTCTTTACCATAAACTGAAATATCTTGTGATTTCTACCTATTTTTTCCTGGTTGTTCTTTTTGCATCTAGGAAAGTGGTTCTCAAACATTTATGTGCATGAGAATCACCTGGAGGGTAATACAAGTTACTGTCCCCACCCTAGAATTTCTGATTTTCTGTACGTCTGGGGATAGGCCTGAAACTTTGCATTTCTAACACATTCCTGGTTTATCCTGATGATGCTGATTCTCATTTTGAGAATCTCGTATCCGAATATGTCTTCTCTTCATCTTCTAAAACTTTTGAAATCCCAAGATGCCTTTTTGTCTCCTGACTGAATAACCTAATTCCTTCTTTTGAATCTGTGGCTTGTCAGCCATGTCACCATGCACTTGTCTTCCTTTGCCTGTCAGTCATTGGACTTCAGGGGGCCAAACAGACAACACAAATGAGTGAAACCATCAAAGGTAGCTGTGGGATGGGTTAAGTAGCTAAGAACTGCTGACGTTTTACACAACTGAGCAGGCCCCACCTAAAGCATTCTCATGTCGTTTTTTTCAAGCACCAAACCTGCTTAATAAAATTTGCTTCCCAGCTAAACTGGACCCAGCGGATAATAGTTTGGGGCCTGAGGGCACAGTGATTAAAATGGAGCTTGAGACCAGAATGCGATAAGAGTATCAAATTACTGTCCACAGCTGTCTGATTTTTTTCTTACATGAAACCAATTCTAAAAATAACTTTTAATACATTAGAAATAATTTTCTAATTAAGGAGCTACCTAGCCTCTTTTTAAAAATAATTAATTAATTAATTAATTAATTTTTGTCTGCGTTGGGTCTTTGTTGCTGTGCGCTGGCTTTCTCTAGTTGTGGCCAGTTGGGGCTACTCTTGGTTGTGCTTCTCATTGCCGTGGCTTCGTGGCTTCTCTTGTGGAGCATGGGCTCTAGGTGCACAGGCTTCAGTAGTTGTGGCACACGGGCTCAGTAGTTGTGGCTTGTGGGCTCTAGAGAACAGGCTCAGTAGTTGTGGTGCATGGGCTTAGTTGCTCCACGGCATGTGGGATCTTCCCGGACCAGGGCTCAGACCCGTGTCCTCTGCACTGGCAGGCAGATTCTTAACCACTGTGCCACCAGGGAAGTCCAGGAGCTACCTAGCTTCTTAATTATGAGATCAATATGTATCTCATATTGATACCATCATGAGATAAATAAGAGAGTTAAAAAGCAAATATAATTGATTAGCTGGGCCACCCTAAATTTGTTTTTTTCCATTATTTAAAATTTAATTGCTGTATTATGTTCCCAGATGTTGGTTTTAGCCATTTTATCATATACTTTATTGCCTGAAAGCAGTTTCTGTGTATTTATAATATGAGCTTTTTCTGTTTCTTGGATGTAGAAAAATCAATTAAAATGAAGCAAATATTTTTGAAACCTAACCAGAAAGTTCCTCCATAGAAATGTGTGGCCTGGGAGTTGAGCCTAATGCTTTCTGAATAAGATATTAAGAGTCTTGTAGTGTATGCTGGGAATTTAGAAAACTGATTTTTTTCCTAAAGCTTCTTAGGGGAATGTCAGCTTAAAAAGTGGGCTACATGCTTCTGCAGGGTTTTTATGGCTTGTCATACACACCGTTTCTGTCCAGATACAGAAAATTCCTTGTCTACAGTCCAGTTCTGGCCCTCCCCTTAGTTTTACCTATCTCTAGCTTGAATTCCATTGTCCTAGGGTGGATGTAGAATGGAAGAGAATTAGCAGATCTTTAACTACACTTCTTAAGTGAGGCGAAATCCACTCTGGATCACCTTTGCCAGGAGTTCTGGCGAGATGCGACTCGCTGCAGTGTAGGCAGGGCTGAACTTCAGCTCAAGAGCACCTGTCCTTCTGTACTCCCTGCTGTTCCCACCAATTTAACCCCTCCTTTGGGGACCCTTGCACTGCCATAGGTCCAGCAACTAAAGGGTTAACATGCACCACAGTTACAAGCATCCAGGACCGTTTTCCAGTAGGTGTCTGTTCAGATGGGGCAGTGGCTGGGCGACTGTGTGCTGGTAAATATTTTAGATATCATCCCTTGGCAGGAGATGAAGACTTGGAAGTACCCAGGAGCCAGCAGGTGATACAAATGTGTGTGTGTGAGTCGCTGATGGGGTACTCCTGCCCTGCTGAGAGGAGACAGCTAGGCCCAGCCCCACTCCTTTTGTGGCTACACTGGGGCGGCCCATTCTCTGATCTTTGAAGAGGCTCTCAGAATGTAGACTGTTTTTTGTTTGCTCTTTAGCTGACATCTCCTGATTTTCAAAAACTTGCTCATTAAAAACAAGAACCAGATCCTGTAGCCTAAAACACAAACCAACCAACAAAACATATGAGTTCATAAGGATGGACATCACACACTCCAGAACAGAGAGCACCTGCACACTCAGATCACTTTACAAAACAGTAAAATGCCTGTCTTTCATCTGTTTCTAATGCTAACCAAGGCTATCTATGCCCAGGTTTTAAGTCTTCAAGAGATACATGCCAAATTTCACAAAATACTTTTTCTCAGCCCAGAACCTTTTCTGTGTGTTTTTTTTAATCATTGTGTATATATCAAAATAATGATACGTAAAGAAAAAGATTTTAAAAATCTACTTATGTTTTGAAGTAGTTCTATTTTAGAAAAGAGAATCTTGACAAAACCTGAGCCTTATTAGAAAAAAAAGAAAAATGACAAAGCAATAACTTACAGAAAGCCTAGATGGGAATTTCGATCACCTTGTGCAAAACACAGCAAAAATATATGCTAAGGATCAGAAGTATGTGGTGCTCAAAAAACCAAACAGATAAGCCCATGCACATATGGTCACCTTATCTTTGATAAAGGAGGCAAGAATATACAATGAAGAAAAGACAGCCTCTTCAATACGTGGTGCTGGGAAAACTGGACAGCTACATGTAAAAGAATGAAATTAGAACCCTCCCTAACACCATGCACAAAAATAAACTCAGAATGGATTAAAGACCTAAATGGAAGGCCAGACACTATAAAACTCTTAGAGGAAAACATAGGCAGAACACTCTATGACATAATCAGCAAGAGCCTTTTTGACCCGCGTCCTAGAGAAATGGAAATAAAAACACAAATAGACAAATGGGACCTAATGAAACTTCAAAGCTTTTGCACAGCAAAGGAAACCATAAACAAGGCAAAAAGACAACCCTCAGAATGGGAGAAAATATTTGCAAACGAAGCAACTGACAAAGGATTAATCTCCAAAATATACAAGCAGTTCTTACAGCTCAATATCAAAAAAAAAACAACCCAATCCAAAAACAGGCAGAAGACCTAAATAGACATTTCTCCAAAGAACATATACAGATTGCCAACAAACACATGAAAGAATGCTCAACATCACTAATCATTAGAGAAAAGCAAATCAAAACTACAATGAGGTATCACCTCACACCGGTCAGAATGGCCATCGTCACAAAATCTACAAACAATGAATGCTGGAGAGGGTGTGGAGAAAAGGGAGCCCTCTTGCACTGTTGGTGGGAATGTGAATTGGTACAGCCACTATGGAGAACAGTATGGAGGTTCCTTAAAATACTAAAAATAGAACTACCATATGACCCAGCAATGCCACTACTGGGCATATACCCTGAGAAAACCATAATTCTAAAAGAGTCATGTACCACAGTGTTCATTGCAGCTCTATTTACAAGAGCCAGGACATGGAAGCAACCTAAGTGTCCATCGACAGATGAATGGATAAAGAAGAGGTGGTACATATATACAATGGAATATTACTCGGCCATTAAAAAGAAACAAAGTTGAGTTATTTGTAGTGAGGTGGATGGACCTAGAGACTGTCATACAGAGTTAACTAAGTCAGAAAGAGAAAAACAACTACTGTATGCTAACACATAGATATGGAATCTAAAAAAAAATAAAACCCAACAAACATGGTTCTGATGAACATAGGGGTAGGACAGGGATAAAGATGTGGACATAGAGAATGGACTTGAGGACACGGGGTGGGGGGGAAGGTAAGCTGGGATGAAGTGAGAGAGTGGCATGGACATATATACACTACCAAATGTAAAATAGGCAGCTAGTGGGAAGCAGCCACATAGCACAGGGAGATTAGCTCGGTGCTTTGTGTCCACCTAGAGGGGTGGGATAGAGAGGGTGGGAGGGATACGCAATAGGGAAGAGATATGG
Source organism: Lipotes vexillifer (assembly GCF_000442215.2). NCBI lineage: Eukaryota > Metazoa > Chordata > Mammalia > Artiodactyla > Lipotidae > Lipotes > Lipotes vexillifer. The sequence goes on from NW_006785906.1 coordinate 554,255, forward strand.
GGATATATGTATATGTATATCTGATTCACTTTGTTATACAGCAGAAATTAACATTGTAAAGCAATTATACCCCAATAAAGATGTTAAAAACAAAACAAAATGAAACAAAAACAAAAAACAAATGCCCAAACCCAGCTCAGCAAAGGGGCCAAGCATAGAGACACGTAAAAGGGAAATGGCTGAGGAAAGAGGTCAGGAAGCTGGAATTTTGCACAGGCTGGTTGTTGCTCAGCCTTGAGCTGTATTCTGCAGTACCAGTCATAGCACCTGACACATGGAAGTCATTGTGTACTGGAATTGAAGTAACGCATGACCAAGGATCAATTAGAAAAAGCCTCCAGGTGTGATGCTCTGACTAGGACTTCCAATACTATGTTGGATAGGCGTGGTGTGACAGGACACCTTGTCTTATTCCTGACTTTAGAGGAAAAGCTTTCAGTTTTTCACCATTGAGTGTGTTTTAGCTGTGGGCTTGTCATATGTGGCCTTTAATATGTTGAGGTATGTTCTCTCTATATCCACTATGTTGAGAGTTTTTGTCATGACAGAATATTGTATTTTTTCAAATTATTTTGCTGCATCTATTGAGGTGGTCATAGGGTTTTAATCTTTTATTCTGTTAATGTGGTGTATCACATTAGTTGATTTGTGTAGGTTGCACCAACCTTGCGTCCCAGGGATAAATCCTGCTTTTAATGTGTTGTTAAAGTTTGTTTTCTAATGTTTTGTTGATAATTTTTGCATCTATATTAGTCAGGTATATTGGTGTGTAGTTTTTCTTGTGTCCTTACCTGGCTTTGGTATCACGGTAATGCTGGCCTCGTAAAATGAGTTTGGGAGTGTTTTACTCTTTTTCACTTTTTTGAGAATGATAGACATTAATTATTTTTTAAATGTTTGGTAGAATTCACCTGTGAAACCTTCTGATTCTAGGCTTTTCTCTGTTGGAAGGTTTTCGATTACTGATTCAGTCTCCTTATTTGTTACTGTTCTATGCTTATTTTTTCTATTGTTCTTCTGTTGTCTGATTCATTTATTTATGCTCTGATCTTTGTTATTTCCTTCTTTCTGCTATCTTTGGGCTTAGATTGTTCTTCTTTTCCCAGTTCTTTGAGGTGTAAAGCTAGGTTGTTTATTTGTCATCTTTCTTGTTTCTTAATATTTGTATTTATTGCTGTAAACTTCCCCTACCAACTGCTTCCACTGCATTCCACAGGCTTTGGTACGTTGTGCTTCCATTTTTATTTGCTTCAAGATATTTTTATTTTGCTTTTGATTTCTTCTTTGAACTATTGGTTATTCAGGATTGTGTTGTATCTTTTTACCATATTTGTCAATTTTCTAGCTTTCCTCCTGTTGATTTTTAGTTTTATATCATTGGTTAGAGAATATACTTGGTATAATTTCAATCTTCTTAAACTTTTAAGACTTTTTGTGACATATAATATGATCTATGTGGAAAATGCTCCATATGCACTTGAGGAAAACGTATATTCTTCTGCTTTGGATGGAATGTTTAGTATATATCTGTTAGATCTATTGGTCTCAAGCATAGTTCAAGTGCAGCATTTTCTTATTGACTTTCTGTCCAGATGATCTATCCATTGTTGAAAGTGGGGTCTAGAAGTCCTCTACTGTTACTGTATTGGCTATTTCTCCTTTCAGATCTGTCAGTGTTTGCTTAATATATTTATGTGCTCCAATGTTGGGTGCATATATATTTATGATTGTTATATCTTCCTGATGAATTTACCCTGTTGTCATCATATAATGATCATGCCTGTCTCTTGTTATAGTTTTTGCCTTAAAGTCTTTTTTGTCTGATAAAATATAGCTACCCTGCTTTCTTTTGGTTTATCCTTGCATGGCATATCTTTTTCCATCCTTTTATGTTGAGCCTATGTGTATTCTTAAAGCTGAAATGAGTCTCTTGTCAGCAGACTATAATTGGATCCTGTTTTTTTGGTTTTTTTTTAATCCATCCAATAGCTACTGTATGCTTTTTGATTGGAGAATTTAATCCATTTACATACAGAGTAATTATTGATAGGTAAGCATTAGTAAATGCTTGATGTGTTCTTCTGCTGATGATCTCTATTGCATTTTGCATTTTATTTACTTTGTTCTTCAGCTCCAGAATTTCTGTTTGATTGTTTTTTATGATTTCTGTATCTTCGTATGCTTCTCATTTTAGTCCTGTATTGTGTTCCTGATTTTGTTGGATTGTCTTTCTGTGGGTTTTCTTGTTTTTTTTTTGTTGTTGTTTGTTTTTTTTTTTTTTAGTTTTTGTAGCTATTTGAGCTTCCTTGGAAAAGCTATTTTGAATTCTTTACCAGGTAAATTGCAGATCTCCATGTCTTTGGGGTTAGTTACTCAAAGATTATTATGATCCTTTGTTACTGTCATGTTTCCTTGATTTTTCATGTTCCTTAAAGTCTTGCATTGCTGTCTTCACATTTGAAGTAGCAGTCACCTCCTCCAGTCTCTAATGACTTACTTTAGGGGAGAAATACCTTTTGTCAGCCATGGTAGTGACCTATGTATGTGCTTGCTTCATACTTCTTGCTCTCTCTTGTGGCTGAATTCTTAAGCTAATATACTTTCCCTTGATCCTGCCATACAGTAGGTTGGATGCTGACAACCTCCCTTTTGCTTTCCAGAGAAAGTGCTAAAGCTCAAGTTTGTGGTCTCTCCTTAACCTACGGTTTGGGGCAGGTTTTCTTTGCATACTCGCTAGCTATCTGCCAAAGCTCTCCCTCAGCACTGTACAGGGAACTGGTCCCAAGGTGGGGTTGTGTATGGGTGAGGCATGCAGAATGCTGGGAATGCCCATGGGCCAGTTGGTGGGATCCATGGACAAGGTGTCTCTAGTGGCTCTTGGGCAGGCTTCTTGATGGGGTACACAATACCGTTGGTAGCATCTTCATCACTTTAATGCCTTCTGAGAGTCCTGTCTGCTGCTCTCCCAGGCTCTTCCCATCCCCCTGTAGTTCAGTAATGACACAGTATTCTGGATGAGCTGAGAGAGATATGGCAGCATTATACACAGCTGCGGAACTCAGGGAGTCACTCACATGCTGTTACTTTCTTCAACGAGAGAACTTTGGGGCTGAAGAAGATCTCTTTTGGCCCTGAGCTGTGCTGTCTTGTGGGAAAGGTGATGTGGATAAAGTTACACTGTTCTTCATATGCATCCAAACTTTCCAGTGCATCCAAACTCATATTTTTTTGCTCCAGTGGCATGCTGTAACACCTCTGCTGGGTGCCTCCCACAAAGTCTCTTTCGTCCATGAGTGATTGTCTAAGACAGTGTTCTCCAGGGGCTCCTGGGTTGTGGCTGAGAAGGACTGGTGCTGGTTCAGAGGGCACTGCAGGATTCGCAGCTGGAACAAAAATCTGTATGCCTGTCACCCGATACGCAGGTGGGTGATACTGCTCCCAGGTCCCTTGGCATGTGGTGTTGGATCCCACAGCTTCAACAAAGGCACTTTTGTTTGTGGGTCATTGCTGAATCGTTATTGCTGAGGGGGGGGGAATGCAACGTGGGATGTCTTATTCAGCCATCTTGCTGATGTCACCATCCATTTACCTTTTAAAAATAGGTATTATATAATACGTTATAGATAATGGAAACTGCTTTTTGAGAAGGTGGTTATTGCAGTGATGAAATATCCCTAATCTCCTGTCTACTGTGCCATATATTACTGTAATTATGAAAGAGACATAAGAAAATGCTGTAAGCACTCTCCATTGGGCCTCAGGCTTCACCAGCTCTCATATGGCTGTTGTATAGCTGCTAATTACGAACATATGATAATAAAGAGGGAATGGCTACTGCTGACATGTACTTGCTAATTTGGTATCTTATTTATGATGGCAGAGTGAGGTGTATAATCAAAGACGGCGGAAGACAGAGACCGTTCAATAAAACAGCATCCTCTACTTTGCTGGCTGAGGCAGGCTGTGAATTTGTTTCGTTTGTTATACAGTTTAAAGCAATATTGACTGGTGACCCAAGACCATGTAGCCTTATTTAATATGTGTGTAAACATATGCTTTTCATTTCCATAATTTATATTTCATCCATTTATAAAAATAATAAAAGTTCAATATAGAGCATAGAAATATACGTAAATAAGGTAGCAGAATCCTCTCTCCTAAGCTCAGCTGCTACCATTTCTTCACTTTTATGCATATCTGTTTTACTCTTAAACTAAGTGATTATTTTCTGATTTACATGGTAGTAACTCTTCAGTAGAAAAATACTTTTAAATACAGAAATATGGGAGAAATGATATTGCTCAGTGTTGAAGCAGAGAGTTTTCTTTGTTCATAAGATTTGGTCATTTCCATCTTGGGGGAGCTAAAGCAGCTTATTCTCAATTTGTCTTCTTTATTACTGTGGACATGAAATGTTTTTAGACAAAGTTTAACTTTCTGGATTCTCAAAAAGAAAGATCAATATTAATTCCTTACACTTCAATAGACTGTTTACAAAATTTGTATTTATTTCTCCTACAAATATTCATTATGTCCCCTTTTATCTTTAAAGTCAGATGTACCTGGATCCCAGTGTCAGTTCTATTCACCAGCTGGTGTTATGTCCAAGTAACATAATTCATCTAAGCCTCGGCTCCCTTATCTAAAAGCTATAGAATAAAGTTTGCCTCATCAGATGATGTGAGCCTGTATGAAGTGCCTGGCAATAGTTGATACTTGGTAACTATTAGCCAGCTTCTTTTCCCCTTAATTAGTGTCGATATCATCTATTAATTCTGCCATTGTATTTGGCAAAGTGTCCTGTTATTGATAGAAATATCCCTTGGGTAAACATTTCCATAAAGAGGTCTATGAAGAAGAAGCTTCCAGTAAAGTTCCAGAATTTGGAATTTAAAGAATTTATCCCCTTACAAACTTTAGGTCCCAAGGTGTCTTCCTATCTGAGTGGTTTGGAAGAAGACCCATGGAGTTTAAGATGATGTTGGTATGTTTGAGATGCCTAATACTTTTATATTTTGTTACATTTTTCGTGGCTGTTAATAATATAGGTATGATCATCAGCATGGAACTGCAGTACACGTGAATTTAAGTTGGAAGTATCAATTGTTATTAATATCTCATGAGAAGGAACTATTTTAGAACTTCATAGTAGTTTATACATGGGGTTACCATGGCAACAGTGGAACTTATATATTTTAAATTTATTCCTTAATTTTCTTTAAACTACTTTGTAACTGCCTCGGCAGGAAACCCTGTCTGTAGTAATGACAGTGATTTAATGGTCATTATGAAGTTTCATGGTCATAATGAAGTCCAACATTCTTGTGATTTGCTTCGGGGGACATTGACTTTGGGTATCTTTGGATGTACTATTAAAGCAGTGATAAGCCCATTTAAAGCAGGCAGAGTTTACAGGGAAGAGAAGTATATTTTCTTATTGCAATTTGTCATCCAGTAATAATGGTGAATATTGCCACTCAATATTTAAGGCCAAATGTAACTCAAGAGTGAGCTGAATAATGGCTGTCTTGCTCTTGAAGAAAGTATATTGTTTTTTTTTTTTTTTTTTTTTTTTTTTTTTTTTTTGCGGTACGCGGGCCTCTCACTGTCGCGGCCTCTCCCGTTGAGGAGCACAGGCTCCGGACGCGCAGGCTCAGCGGCCATGGCTCACGGGCCCAGCCACCCCGTGGCATGTGGGATCTTCCCGGAGCGGGGCACGAACCCCCGTCCCCTGCATCAGCAGGCGGACTCCCAACCACTGCGCCACCAGGGAAGCCCGAAAGTATATTGTTTTTGCATTTAACCAAGCAGTCATTTTAAAGTATAAAAAGCTATTTAATAGCTACAAATCTTATTCCAGAAAGAATGTTCAATCTTTAATACAAAATGAGCCAAAGAAACGGCCTGCTGGATTGTTAAAGGAAATAACCAATATCTCATTTTTTTTTTTCTTATAAATCTCTTGCTTCATTTCAAGATGGCACTGATAATAGGTTAGAGGTTTGTGTGTTAGGAAATCTACTTTGCAAAATATGGCTATTCATAAATTAACCCTGAAGCATTTAAAATACTGTGGCATCAATTCAACACATCTATCGGATGCCAGTTCCAGGAGTTTAGGAAGGTCTGTTGAGAGAAATGTAGTATTAACTGGAGAATCCAAACAGAGGAGAGGCAAGGAGTGCTAGGTAGATAAAATGGCAGAAATGAGTACCACTGACAGAGTATGTATGGTGTGAACGCAGAGTAAGGTATATGTAAGGGTGAGGGAGGTACAGAGAATGTCTTGACAGGTAAGAAATTTGAGCAGAAGTCTATCTTCTAGGAAATGGGCCAGATGGAGTAAAGATCTTTCAGTTTTGTAGTATGTTAGTGAGTGATGTTTAGGGCAAAGGAGAAAGTTATGCTCATGGTACTGTTGCTTCTGGGAGGATAATATCATGTGGTTAGGGTTGGGAGCCTTGTGGGGTTGTTCAGGTCAGTCTCCTACCTTTGTGCCCAGTGATGATTATTGTAACAATAAACTACTTTTGCTTGGGCAGTTTAGAAAGTATGATCTCCATTTACTTGAAAGAGAATCCTTTGTCTTGCTGGGACGGTAACTGAATCATGCTGAAATGAATGACATATGCAACCCAGTTGTATTTAGTGACTAGCAGTTTATTCCCAATTCATTTTATAAAGGAAAATGGCTAACATATGGTTTGTCCATTGGAAAAAAAATTAATTTTTCATTACGGCAAGAGTTAAGTTTATATTTTCTCAAAAACTATTCTAAATTTGTCATCTAAGTATTTGAATAACATATTTTGGCGTTGTTTTTTAATTAGTTTCCCGTAAACATGTCTATGATATCTGTTAGAGAGTACATTTGAATGCGTATTTGTGTGTATATGTGTGTATGTGTGTGTGTATATTGTATTTAAGAGACTAAAAAAGGAGGCCTTTAAGAGAGGTGTTTATGGTGTTAAAATCTCAAGGCTTCCTAAAGTGCATCTGTTTGGATAAATTGGATGCATATTCTTCCCTAACTGGTCCAACTGTTGAGTTTAATGAGGCTACCGCTGATGCCAATTGTGAATGGAGACTTTGCAAATTTATTGTCAAATCAACTCTCCTCTTACATTGTTCTGAGATCATTCCTTTGGGCTTATATACTTTTTCTTCACATGTTAGTAAAATGCCACAAATGCTTGCTCTTGAAGTCCTGAGAGATGCGGCATATTATTACTATTTTTATGGGAATCTCTCTCTCTTTTAACCACTCTCACTTGATTAAGAGGTTTTTTTTTGTTTTTTATTTTCTTTTTTTCAACCTGATCATTTGCACACTGGAAACGAAATCTCTCCTGGGGATTAGTTTAGACACTCAAGCTTTCCATTCAGGTGAAGGTGTGAAAAATACATGACAAGGATTTTACTCAAATAGGGCATGAGAAGTGAGGAACAAGAAGAAACTGAGAGGATTTGGCTGAATATTTTTTTTCTATGCTGCAAATTTCATTTTCTCTGAGAATTGGGAGGAAGGAAAACAAAACAGCTAAAAGGTGGAATAATAGGAAGGCCATATATGAAAAACAAAGAAACATGATTTGGTTTAATCTAACAAAGCAAAGTCTTTCATGAAGGCTGCAAGTTACAGAATAGGTGTATCTCCTGAATGTAACACTGCTGATTGCAGCAGCTTGGGAAGCTAGGGTCAATGACAGACATGCATATGCAGTGGTCCTTCATCATACTCAGGAACTTAGTCTGGCATTTAAAGCCATGATCCAATTCCTGGCTGCCACTCCAACTTCACATTCCCCCACTCTCTCATGACCCCTAATGCCTCTAACTTTTTGCAGTTTTGTGAATACATTGCTGGTGCTCATATCTCTGTAAATATGCTGCCTTTGTTTGCCATGCCCCTTTTCTGTCGCTCCATCTATTGGACTCATCCTTCAAGATTTAGTTCCAGTACCATTTTATTTCTCTGCTATCTCCCTCTGGGTTACCTAGATGACTGGGCCCCTTGTACTCCTGATAGCACTCTGAGTTCACTCCATTTACAGTTCTTTTTACAGAGTATTTTAAGCATGTTTTACTTTTCTGCGTCTATGATTAAATGGAAAGAGCCTAAGAAATAGATGCCTTAGTTAGGTTTTAAGCCCCATAGCCTCTGGCACCATCCCTAGCACATAGTAGGTGTATAATAAATTTTGATTGAATATAATTTGCAAGTTGGGATACAGAATAAAAGGTGGTGAAAATGGAATTATTTAACATTTGCAAGGTATTGTCCTAGGCTTTCTGGGAAGAGAGGTAGAAATACAAATAAAAACAGGTCACTTTTCAAAATGAACTAGAAAGGGAAAGACACATGATTAACCCACATATAAAGCTATGTGTGAGTTCTGTCAGGAAGTCACTTGGGGGAGGGTCCTAGGAATTGAGTGGAAGGTGAAATCCAAATTGCATTTCACTGAGAGGTGGTGGAAAGGCTTCATAAATAAAAAAGCATTTGAACTGTGCCTAGAAGTTCCAAAAAGAGGTTGTTTATTGTTTTTGTTTTTCTTGATCAGACATTTACTGAGCTCACAGAGCCTGCAGGAATTTAAACTCTATTTCTACCTAGGTTGACAAGCATGAATTTAATTAGCCTTCTCAAAAAAATAATAAAAAAAGCAAATCACATTTCACCACCTAAATACCATAGAATCATGTAAGTATCTTATGCTGAGTGATTATCTGAAACAAGATAATGTACCTACTCTGCTGTCTCTTAGCAAAGCTTTGACTCCCCAATATGCTGATGGCTTGGGAGAGGAGGTGAACTCAATTTGGGGGCAAAAAAGGAAATTACAGAAATTTGGTGAAGGACCCAGTGTAATTCTGTGTCCTGTGTCCTTCACCAAAGCAACAAGAAATGGGACCATAAGTGAGAAAAACACCGTTAGCAATTTAAATAACTCAGGGAACAACCAAGTATTTGGCTCTAAATGCAGGGTTTTTCTAAAGTGTGGACTACTGAAAAGAATGTTTCAAGGATAAAGATTAAAATTCACTCAGCCCTTGGTCAGCGCAGGTGGTGGTATAGAAACAATTTCAGCATCTGATCTAGACACTGGTATTTGAATGGACTGGACTTATAAATGATCAGCAAGAAGGTGAAACTCCCTCTAAATCAGGGAAGTATAAACTAGAACAAATATAAATCTGGCAAAATTTAAAAATACGTACAATATCTGGAGTTTTGAGGGGTGTGGGGAAATATACACTATAATACACTGTCAGTGAGTTTAGACGTTGGTAAAACCATTCTGTCTTGAGCTCAGGATGAATTATGTTATTTGCTAAAAGAGAAAAACTGGCAAGGGACAGAGTATAGGGAAAAATTAAGAAATTATGAATTCTGTTTGGAACATCCTAAAAGATATCAGGAATTCAGGTGGGGATGAGGCCATTAGTATGCAAATTTGGAACTCCAGGAAGGAATTCAAACTGGAAGATATGAGAGTCACCGGCATAGAAATGGTACATGAAGCTATGGGACCTCAGTCATCAGTCACTCATTTCACAACTGTGAATTAGTTGTCTGTTATGTGGAATGCACTGCTCTCAGAATCTGTGTGGATGATATGAAAACACGGGCAATGGGTGGGTCCCAGCTCTAAGGGGGCACATATAAAGAAGTGCTTGCTATAGGGTAAGTGATCCATAAAATGATCACATCATTTTATTTTGTATCTTTAGTGGCCAGCTCTTTGCATATACTGGCTACAGTCTTCACATGGATTTGCCCAAGGTGGGTAATTTTTTTCCTCAATTTTACTGATAAGGAAGCTAAGGCAAGGGGACTTTAAGTGCATTTCATGTATTCACTGGTAGTAAATGGAGTTACGCGATGTCAGACTCTGGTCTGTTTCATTAAAAGCCTTTTCTCCTTTCAACCGTCCTCACTCACTGCTTTTCAATAATAGGCCTGTTGTCACTAAATCCTAGGCTTCTTGACCCACACTGTCTGAATAATGATCACAGCATCCCTCTAGGAAAGAAAGGTATCAACTGCAATTAGTTCTATTTGATGGATGGAAATCCTGGCTTACTTTGAATTTAAGTAAAGTAATTAAGGTTGCTCATGGGCCGGTCAGCCATGGGGAAGCTGGTTCTTTACATTCTTCTTAGATTCATATACTGTAATGTATTGATTCTTACATAAATATATTTAATGGCTTGATATGACAAAGTGGCCCATCACTTGGGATCATCCCAGCTACCAGTGATTCCCAAACTCTCCTATGAGCTGCACGAAGCTTATATAGAGAGGGAAAACTTCCTTAATGGAATGGAAAACAAAACCTTATTTAACCAGAATGGATTTGTTCTTAAAGCAAAAGAAAACAGACCCGTTTTTCAAAGATCACTTCTTATTCGCCAAGACTTCTGCAATTATCTGTTGAATTTGAGTTTAGTTCAAGTAAAGATTGATTTCCAGGACAGGTTCAGGAGCTCAAACATTATAGCTAAAGAAGAGGTGGATAGCCATTGTACCTGCATACTTGTGAGCTTAAAGTTATACATAGAAAAGTGTCAAGTGACTCAACAACATTCACCAAGTTTTCATCTTTCGGGGGGGTTCCTGGAGGGGGGACATTACAGGGCAGTCTGCATTAATACCAAGTGCCCTGCCCAGTCTGAAGAGGTGCCATCATTTTGTTGATCATTTTATATGCCAAGGACACTGCTCTCATTGCAAAAGTCAGTCACCTTGTCATCTCCTTGTTCTACTCCTCATCTCTTCTTGGACAGAGGAGACCCTCCTTAAGGTAAGGGCAAAGAGAAGGCAACAAGTTGCTAGCTGCCCTTTCTCACTGAACCCAGGCGAATGCACTGAGGTATCAAGTGAGTGAACATCCACTTGGTCTCAGTCTATGATTCTTGTTACTGGCAGAGAAGCCAGTAAGTAAAACCAAAACCTCGTGGGACATGTAACCGTGGGATTTATTCCTTTTCAGAATACTGGAAAGCCAGGAGCTCTTTCCAGCATATGAACTCAATTTAACCCTTTTATACATAAGCTAACGTCTTCCCTTCATTACTTAATTCGTATGATAAAGCTCTCCAACCTCTCCATGGTCCCTTACCTAAAACAAAGTCAGCTAAACCATGTGAAGCTCCACTTCTAATTACTGGTTACTTTATTAAAATGCTTTTACCCCAAAGAGAACCAGTTGGCAGGGCAACAGAGAATGGAGTTTGGGCCAAAGACTATTGATCTTCAGTTAAATTCCTATTTTGCTCTTCTTTCCTCTCCCTTGTGGCTTAAAGTATGTAAATCTCTCATGCCAGCAAAAGAGGCCACTTTTCTCTCCCTGTTTTCCCCTGTCTCTTTTCAGGAGGTCTAATTAACCTGTACAGTTTCTTCCAGGTTTACCAACAGCTCTTTCACGTGATTTTCTTATCTTATACAATTCTCTCTTCTCGTATAATAAATTTCTCATTTGACCTTCCACTCAAACAAAGATTATCTTAAAAATTGCCCACCACTGAAGAAATGACTTAATCTAATTCTCAAGGAAAATGCCTCTCTTCTTGTGCATCTTAAGCTTTGCTGTTGTTATTTTAAGTTTTGCGCATATGAACTTTTTATTCTGGCTTTTAAATAAGTGTTTATCAATCATATAAAATTTGGATAATGTGGACAAGCACAAAGAAGAAAAAACGTATCTGAATATAAGTATAGTATTATTAATGTTTAAGCAGTATAGTTGTTAAGGGCTTAGATTTTTGATTAGCTATCATTGCCACTCAATACATCAGTAGGCAAATGAGAAATATGAATTCAGCTAGGGCCATAAATGGTGGAAAGTCCCTGACATACCAGTGTGTAGGGTTAGGCGGAGGCAGGGAAGGGAGTGCTCATTTAGAAGTAGTCAGAGAAGACCTCTCAGAGCAGAGGCCTGAATATCGAGAAGGAACATTCTAGGAAGAGCAAAAGCAACACCCTTGCTTGGGGACACTTTTGGCCTGATTGAGGCTAGAGCCTTCAGGTTAACGGGCAAGATGAGCAGTGGTAGATCTAAATTCATTCTCTGGTCGCTAAGACCGGAGAATGGAGGCTCCTTGATGCCATGGTAAGGAGTATGGGTTTTAAGTGTGATGGGAAGCAATAGGTCAGTTTCAAGCAAGGGACCTATATGATTGGACCTATAGTGTTTTGTGTTTTTTTTAACATCTTTACTGGAGTATAATTGCTTTACAATGGTGTGTTAGTTTCTGCTTTATAACAAAGTGAATCAGCTATACATACACATATATCCCCATATGTCTTCCCTCTTGAGTCTCCCTCCTACCCTCCCTATCCCATCCCTCTAGGTGGTTGGATCTATAGTTTTAAAGAATAACTCTGGGGACTTCCCTGGTGGTCCAGTGGCTAAGAATCCACACTCCCAATGCAGAGGGCCTGGGTTCGATCCCTGGTCGGGGAACTAGATCCCACATGTGTGCCTCAGCTAAGAGTTCGCATGCTGCAACTAAAAGATCCCATGTGCCGCAAGTGAGACCCAGCACAGCCAAATAAATAAATATTAAAAAAAAAAAAGGATAACTCTGGCTGCTGTATGTGGAATGGATTTTAGAGAGCAAGAGTACAAGTGGAGGTGGGGAAGATGAAAGGTCAGGTTAGCAATATGATTTGGAGGCAGAGATGGCAGTACATGGCTGAAAACCAGTAGAGAGAGAGAAAAATAAAAGGAGTCCAGAAAAACAACATTTCCCCCTACTCATAATGGAAAACTAGGGGAGGAGCCAATTTGGGGAAGGGGGCCAAAGAAGGGGAAATGAAGAGTTCCATTTTTGGACATTTTTTTTTTTTTTTAGCAGTACGCGGGCCTCTCACTGTTGTGGCCTCTCCCGTTGCAGAGCACAGGCTCCGGATGCACAGGCTCAGCGGCCATGGCTCACGGGCCCAGACACTCCGCGGCATGTGGGATCCTCCCGGACCGGGGCACGAACCCGTGTTCTCTGCATCGGCAGGCGGACTCTCAACCACTGCGCCACCAGGGAAGCCCCTGTTTTTGGACATTTTAACTTGAGCCTGGTTATAGTAGTCTGGGGTTCAAGGGAAAGTTGGAATTCAAGACATAAACCAATAGTATTAGAAGTAGAGATACAAGTAGAGGTAAAAGCTATAGGTGTCATTATAGTATTTACTCTTCCAATCGTTTTCATATTTGATTTAATCTATTTTTTCAAAAAACCTCACATAGGGCTTCCCTGGTGGCGCAGTGGTTGAGAGTCCGTCTGCCGATGCAGGGGACACGGGTTCGTGCCCCGGTCCGGGAAGATCCCACATGCCGCGGAGCGGCTGGGCCCGTGAGCCATGGCCGCCGAGCCTGCGCGTCCGGAGCCTGTGCTCCGCAATGGGTGAGGCCACAACAGTGAGAGGCCCGCGTACCGCACAAAAAAACAAAAAAAAACCCTCACATTTTAATACCTCTTTACACTCGATACTTGTTTATTTAAAAAATTATATGTATGTGTATGTACTGTGTATATACATTTTTTTCATTTATTATTTGCATATAATACTGATTTTCAAACCATATATGCAGCTGAGCTGGGTCTTAGTAGAAGGAGGGCACTGGCTGCTACTCTGACTCCCTGACTCTCCTTAGCAAGCTAAACCGGCACTTTTATCTCAGTCAGTAGACGTACTGGAAGAAAAGGCCTGAATGATTTTAAGAACTTTGATTAAAAAATATAAATTGCACTTCACGTCTGACACCTAGAACGAATAGATGCTCAGTAATTATTTATTTGCAGACTGATTACAGTCTCTCTAGAATTATATGAAGGTGACTTTTCCCCTTTGCTTTGGCAGAACAGAATAGTGCAATTTACAATAATGTTGATTTGTAGGCAGAATAGCTTATTTTAATTTGCATTTGCAAAATTAGGGAACAGTTGATATTTTTCATACTTTCTTCAGATATTTGTTGTCCTTTTGTAAATATTCACTCATATCTGCTGCCTACTTTTCTACTGGCATCACTTTTCTTTTTCTCATTGTAAAACTTGATATTTAAAGGATATTGAAATGTTTCTTTATCATAAATATATTAAATATTTTTCCTTTCTGGTTTGTTACGTACCTCTTAATTGCATTTATGTGTTTCTTTTTTTGAGGGTGGGTGTGGGTGGAGTGTGCAGAAGAGATTAATATTTTATGTTGCTAAATTAGCCTATCTTAAGATATGCTAAAGGAAAATAACCCTTGAAAAAACAAGGCTTCTTTTAGCAAATTGAAAGAGGTTTCAACATTCCAAACAAATGCAAATAAATAACTATCAAACCTAAGTACATCTAGTCAACATTTAAAAATTATCAGTCAGCTTGCCAGTTGTTCTCTTGCTATTCGTTTTCTATTTGTCCCATCTGTCCTTTGTTCACTTTTCCTCTTTTTCTGCCTTCTTTTGAATTAATTGAATATTTTTATGATTCCATATTATCTCCTTTGCTGGCTTATTAGGTGTAAATGTGTGCTTTGTTATTTTAGCTACTGCTTTAGGTTTTATGGCATATATCTTTAACTTATCGCCATCTACCTTTAAGTGATATTACATCACTTCATGTGTAGTATAAGAACCTTACACTGCTCTCTTTCATTTCTTCTCTCCTGGCTTTTGTGCTATTGTTTACATACATTTTAATTTTATGTATATTGTAAGCCACACACTGCATTATTATTTTTGTTTAAACAATCAAGTGTCTTTAAAAAAATTAAATATTAACAAAAAAACTTACGTATTTACCCATGAGTTACTGTTTCTCATCTTCATTTATCTGTTTAGATCCATAATTTTATCTATATTAGTTTCCTTCTGCCTGAAGGACTTGCTTGAATATTTCTAGTTGTGTGGGTCTAGTGGTGATGATTTTTTATGTCTGAAACAGTCTTATTTCGCCTTCATTGTTGAAAGATATTTTTGCTAAGAAGTTCCATACCCTACCCCTCACCCAGTACTTTAAAGATGTTACTCGACTGATTTCTTGCCAGCACTGATTTTGATGAGAAATTTGCTGTCATTCTTACCTTCGTTCCTGTTTATGTAATGTATCTTTTCTTTCTTGCTGCTTTTAGGGTTTTTTCTTCATAGTTGATTTTAAGAAATTTGATTATGCTATTCCTTAGTATAGTATAGTATTCCTTAGTCCTTACTATAGTATAGTATAGTATAGTTTAGTTCTTTTATTCTTATAATTCTAATCCCATTTTTGTACTGGGATTCCTAGAGCTTCTTGGATCTGTGAGTTTATAGTTTTATCAAATTAGGGAAATTTTCAGCCATTATTTTTTCAAATATGTCTCTAATTCAATTAACTGATTTTTCTCTTCATCATGTGTCATGTTTCCCGGCTTTTTTTACATTCCTGGTAATTTTTTATTGGATAGCAGATATTGTGAACTTTGCTTCTTAGATGCTGGATATTTTTTCATTCCTATACATAAGTTTTAGCTTCATTCTGGGATGCAGTTCATTGATTTTGAAAGTATTTGATCTTTTTAGTTCTTGTTTTTATGACTTGTTAGGCTGGACTGGAGCAAAACAAGTGTTCAGTCTAGGGCTAATTATTCTTGAAGTGTTCATTCTAGGGCTAATTACTTCCACTCCTGAAACATGACTCTCTTAAGAATAAACAAATGACTGTTAATTTAACCCTGAATATGACTTAGCGGCAGTGGCATCCAAAGAGAACAGCAACGGGAATGGTCCACCTTGTACAGAATTTAATAATTGCTGTGTTTACTGTCAAATTTTAATAAAATATATGTGAGCTTCAAATTAGTCCATTTTTATTTCCTGTTCTACTTTGTATTTTCATTGAGGTTAGTTCAGAGAACTCCTAATTATGCAGTTGTCTCCCAACACGTGTGGACTCAGCCACATGTGTTTGTTTCTAGAGTAAGTTCTTAGAGGTTTAACATTGTTGAAACTTTCTTCAGAGGATATTACTTTTAGTTGTGGGATTGAAAAGTGCCCACCAAACTGAGAAGGTATCTTGAGAACAAACAATGAGGCAGGCAACTCCATATAATCCATGGATTAGTTTATTATAGGGTAACTTACTCACAGGGTAGGATTGGGTGGATGGTGATCTGGAAGCATTCACAGCTGTACTCAGCACCGCTGAGGGGCCACTGGGAGAATTTTATAGTTAACCTAGGGTAGGGGGATATGTGCTTGGAAACAGGAAGTGCATTCCTAAGTCAAGATTTATCAATGAGTAACTACTTTCTTGGGTGTTGGGAATATGTCAGGGAAGGTCTTCATTATTGTTTGGAGACTCACTGGACATAGAGGCCACCCAGACCTAATGATCATTCAACAATGTCTGGTAGTACAAAGCCCTTGATGACAGAGAAGAGATTTACTATGCAGTACAGCCCTGGGTAGGGTCAGTGGAAGGACAGGAGGAACTGAATGGGCTCAGGATGGAGTCAGTTATGCTAACAGCCATACATTAGTTATTTAAAAAGTTCTCCTTGCACAGCTTAAGATTCCTCCAATTGTTTGTATTCTTTCTGTATTAGTCTCTGTTTTCATATAAAATGGGTTTCTCAAATGTTTGTCAGTATTTGCATATCTGCTCATATGGATACAGTGTGCCCAAAACCTATTTGGAGGCTTTTTATGGGTGGATGAGAATTGTCTACTTTGGTCACTATCCTGGAAGATCTCACTAGGAAATCTTCCATGTCCTTTGGGGGTAGTCAGATTCCCCGGGGAGGGGGGAACCTTCCACTGTACTATACAGGTGGAATATACACAATGATGAAGATGTGGAGATAAAGGTGACGGAAGAATGGTGAAAGTAAACCTTCATTTAATTCTCTAGTGTTTAGCATTTTGTTTTCACAATGCTGTATCA
Source organism: Lipotes vexillifer (assembly GCF_000442215.2). NCBI lineage: Eukaryota > Metazoa > Chordata > Mammalia > Artiodactyla > Lipotidae > Lipotes > Lipotes vexillifer. The sequence goes on from NW_006785906.1 coordinate 571,169, forward strand.
ACCTCACCCAGTCAGATTACTCAGAATAATGATCATAGTTGACTTGTCCAATCCTCAACTGTGAGCGATGTGGTCCTGAGACTCTGTTTTACCTTCTGGGGACTCAAACTCAAATCTGCTTCCATAGTTGTGGAAGGTGAGTAACCCAGCTCTATGGAGGACCCTAAAGTGAGAGAGGGATCTATATGTTTCTTAACCAGATTTTCAACAAGTCCTCCATTTTTTAATTTGCTTTTTATATCTCAGTTCCAGAGATTTCATTTCTGTCATTTCTCCAGATCTGGGAAGGTTTTGAATGTAAACTGAGTTTCTTATCAGTTTTTCTAGCTTCTGGATTAACTATTCATCTTTCTCTGGCTGGCTGAGCCAGTTACATTACTCCTTCAGATTTCCAGCATCCAAAATTTTTTTGGTTTTGTTGCTTCCCATTCCTTCTGTTTATGTGAATTCATACCTTCTTGAAATTCCTTTACTGGAGATAATTTTTAGAAGTTTCATTATGAAGCAGAGCTCAATGCTATGTTCAGCTAACCATCTTAAATACTGTGCATCTGCAAATGTCTTTCTGTTTTATTCATATGTGTAAAATTTTATGTCAGCTTAATATTTGTATCTTCATTCATACCTATAGAGTTCTTTTATTCTTATTAATTCGAAGATATCAGCTAGAGGTACTTAGGTTTGCATTGTTATTTGTGTGCATTTGTTTGAAATGTTAAGAACTCTTTTTAGTTTGCAAAAATAATCCTTATAAGTGGTTTTCTTTTAAGATATCTTAATTATTTTGCCAATTTCGTGAAATCTGTTCTTGTGGTCAGGAACAACAATTACCTGTATTTCAGGGTTCCCTACTCACTCTTCTTTACATATTGACATCTCTTTTATAATTGTATCTCCTTTGTTTTTCACTTTCCATCTGAATTCTGAAAGCATATCTCAAGCTTTTGTCTCTAATAATAGCAGATTTACATTTCCGTAGATTTCATTCTACTTTTTCTGCTTCCAATGTGAATTTGGACTGTACGATTTGTAGTTTGCTTAATATATTTCCTTAACTCATTTACCTTACTTATCATTTACCCACTTGGTTTTAAATTTCAACTTCTTCTCTCTTGTGTACTTCTCCTCTTTCTTCTTAAGCGTGTAGTTTTGTTCCTTATTAAAGATTCTATGTAGTTAGTTTCCTCAAATTTTCTTCTGATCTTTCAGTAGCTCATTTTTATAATTATGTTTTTCTTCTGAGTTTTCTCGTTTCTTTACCTTACTCTTCAGAATTTCTTCACCCTGCCCCCCGCCCCATCTCTCTCTCTCTCTCTCTCTCTCTCTCTCTCTCC
>NW_006785906.1:572840-578578 GCF_000442215.2 Lipotes vexillifer
CTCTCTCTCTCTCTCTCTCTCTCTCTCTCTCTCTCTCTCTCTCTCTCTCTCTCATGCTTAAATGAGGTAGGATCTCCTTACCTGGCAGATGATTTGGTAGATATTGGTTCTACCCTCTGCCTACTTGTGTGTAAACAAATTACCTTCTCAGCTTAGATCTTAAGCCTTAAATTTACCAGGTACTTTTCTGATGGACCAATGGTCTACAACAATTAGACTTATTTATGTCTTCCCTGATTGTTGTCTAATTCTCTGAACTACTGTAGGACACAAACAAATGTTAGTTTCTAGTTCATACTTCGGAATCCAAATTCTTCACTCAGCACTTTACCAGAGATGACTTTATAATGGAATAGACTGCCTCAACATAGCTCTACCTGCTCTGAGCCTGTTGTGTATGAAATATGCTACCTTTCATTCTGTGCAGAAAAATGACATGGGTGGGGGAAGGTGTGCCTCACTGTTCAGCTCACAGAGTATATCTGAAAGGTAGAGAGGGCACGCGGCCAGGTGTTCGGATTAGTAGTCCCTTGACTTGTGAGTCAGTGAATTGTAAGTAGGTAAAGCTAAAATCAGAGTCTAACATTTTCCAGGCACTATCTGTGTAATCACATCAAACTTAATATGCTGCTTGCTAAGGCTGTGTTTTTATTTTCTCCATAAAAGCCCATATGTTTCACAATCGGACCCCCAAATTTGAAACTCAGCATTTCATTTATTAGCTGTTTGACCTTGGGCAAGGTCTCACCAACACTCAAGTCTCTCATTTTTAGAAGGGGGGATTTGCTGTGAGGATTGAATGAGATAATGTCTATGAAATGTGTAGTGTAATGTAGGCATAGAATACACACTTACTAAATGTTAATTACTAACAAGTAGTGTGAGCTTTTCCAAGATTCTCATTAGATTTCTAGCCTTCATTTTTTATAGTGTTATGAGTTTTCATGTTTTTCCTCATTCCCAGCATTTGGGGTTGAGGTACTCTGTCTTGCATCAGTGGGCAGGTGGTGGTAGCACCAAGCATGCTCTGAGCATCTGGCCTGGGGTTTCTGGATGGGGTAGTGAAACCCAGGCATGTTGTTCTCTGCTGCACTCCATCTGAATTATAGTTAATGAATTGACATCCAAGACGCCTATTAATAGGCAACATTTTGGTGTGAAATTGGGAAACACCATAGGAGAAAGAGCTTAAAATCCAAGTCTGCTCATGTGGCTACTCATGTTGACCAAAAAGGCTCTGTGTATGGGGAAATTTTCTGACAGGCTTTAGAGCTGCTTTGACTTTAAAATTTGTACCCAAGGGAGGCTGTGTTTCTATCTGTCTTTGATTTGTTTTTAATATGGACAATGAATCCCAAACTTGACGAAAATGGTTTTAGCAAGCTCTTGTAATATATGTCCTTTGGGAAGTGGCTTCATCAGCTGGAGGGTATAACAAAGAAATCTGGGTTTGAATCTCAGCTCCAAGCCTCTAAGATCCTACATGGTGATCCTGGGGCTACTGCTAATATTCAGTGGGATCCAGCTTGATTATATCTAAAAATAGAGATTGCCTTCAGTCTTACCAGCCACAGAGCCCATCATACCAGTATACAAATGTCATGGCCTCCTAATTCCGGCTGTCTGTAAGACTTGAGCACAAAGGTCTGCGTGGTCCTTGACCCCTAACATATGCTACGGTGAACCAATTAGCACAGGCCCTTCCCTCTTCCTTCCGTTCATATCAGCCCCAGCAACAGTGATTCATCACAGTTATGGTACCAATAGTTGGGTTAAAAAGTGAAATTACACCTCTCTTTAGTGCTTCTAGAATTTACCAAAGTCAACAGGGAGTCTTCACCACCGGCCCCTAATGTGAAAGTTTCTGTATAGGAAGATCCATAAGCTGGGGTGACTTTTGTGTTAAATTACATTTTATGGCTCAAGAAAAGCTCTTCTTGGTTTTCACCACCATTATAAAGCAAAGAAGATAATTTCAGATCCAGTTTACACAACAGATCACTTCGGGTTGATATGGGCTTTATGTTAGTGGCATGGAAATAGTTGCCTCTGCACATTGATATGTAGTGAAATAGGCTGTAAAAGGTAAGATCAATTTTCTATTAAAAGTAAAAAGGCCAGTAGAGTGGGAGACAGTGGGGGCTTTTCCCATTTGTCATTCAGGACTGTTTGACAGTTTTACATTTGCTGCGGAAAGTACCAACTGATATGCTGCAGTAAAGCTTTAGGAAATAAGCACAGGTATGCAAACGCACATACACACTGACGCAGATAGTGCAGACCTACGTAAATGGGCACAAAAAAACCCACAGTTGTCACGTACATGGACATGTATGCAAGCATGTGAACACAGGCACAGCCACATAGCAAAGACATGCACTTACAGTTGGGAGGGCATTTATCAAATGATACAGTGAGACAGCCAAGAGTGACAATGGCAGAGTCACACAAAATCAAGATGAAGCCTCATGCATTTAGGAGCCCAGAGACCTAGAATCACTTAAGTAAATATATAGAGACACAAGTGTACTTGTGTGCAGACACACCCAGTTACACACAAACAGAAAAAAAGCATACAAAGTGAGACCCAGAGACAAAGGCAGATAAACACACAAAGATAAACATTTACGTACACATACCACAGAGGTAACCCAACCACCTGTGCAGCTTGATGCTCAAAAACATAAGCCCACACTGACACGCATATAGTTGCGGCCTCTGTACCTCTGGTTAACATTGTTTCAATTTTGTACTGAGTTCCTATTTCTGTGTCTGAAGTCTTCACTGACTTCTCCTTATCCTTTATCTATTATATTAGGACTACTTTGAAGTTTAATTCCTTCCAAATTTTTTTTTTTTTTTTTTTTTTTTTAGGTTTAATGACCTTAACTCAGATCCTCATGTTTCATCTAGAATATTATAGTACTCACCTTACTTTCCTGGCACCCATCTTGCTCCCCTCCAACTCATTCAAAATTACCATTTGTGGTACATCATGATTGAATACAAGAACTCCTTCTAAATCCAAAGAAAAACGTAAGGTTTATTGAGCCCCTCCTATATGTTAAGTGTTGTAGTATCTTTAGTCACATTACTGTAACCGCATTAATTCCATATCCCTCTTTTCAATCTTGGGTAATTTCTCTTTTCTCCCTTTATCCTTATATCTTTCCTGTCATTTAACTTTAACCCTGGTTTCTCTTTATGTACATGTTTTTCCCCATCCCTATAATTTTGCTCATCATTACACCAATCTTTCCTCATTCTAACCTCCTTTAATAATTCTATTATGAATATCTGTTTGGCCCTTTGCCCTTGACAGTGAAACTCCATTTCTTCTATTTCCCGTTGAGTTTAGAGATCCCACCTGTCCTTCAGTGCCTCATTTATTTCCATTTAATGCCTTAGTTAGTATTCTGTATACTCTTGAAGCTATAATAAGTAGCACAGAGCTTAGCAGTTAATTTTTCTTTCCTTCCTTTACAGTATATCAGTTTCATCTTCCTGCCTGAATTACAATCCTTCTGAATGCAGCAAAGATTCCACTTTATCCTTATTCTTTCCATGCATGTTCAACCTCCAGCTTATTACTCTGATAGGCTTTGGTGTACTCTGTACCCTCATTCAGGGTCAGGGCCTTTTCAGTTGATCACTTTCAATGCTCCACCTTCAGTCTCAACTAGGATTCCAAACTCCAGACAGGTATGTCTAATTTTACAACGGTTGAAGTCTCCTTATGCCTGATGGATTGTTAATTTCAATTTACAAACACTAAACGGGACAATCTCTTCCCATTATCTTTCTCAAAAACCCCACACCCCCTTCATTTGTTTTTTTCCTCATGGTGTTGTTTTCCCATGCATCCAGTTATCCAAGTTAGAATGTCAGTCATTAGTTTTTACCTTCCTATCTCTCTATCCTTCCCTTCCCCAACATTTAGAACATGAAGCGATAACTTTATATTGCCTTTCTATCTATCACCACCTGCTGTCCTCTGCCTTTGAGCATTGCTCTGTCCCGTGCCCTCATCAATGCGAGGACAGGCAAGTGGAGAGGACTGGCTTCTAGCTACTCTCTTGCTTCTAGTATGATTCCCCCAGGTGACCTCTCTGCTGGTATCAGAATCATTATTCTGTAACGAAAATCTGATCTTGTCATTTCTATGTAAAAAATCTTCAGTTGTTCGAGAGTGCCCTAAGTTAAAATCCAAACTTCTTTAGCAGGCAATATCTGTTACAGCGTTGCCTCCTCCAGCTCTTTCACCTCTCTATTTCTACCCAAATGGCCCCATATTCCTCTAAATGCTGAATGCATCACATCTCTGGGCATCAGTTAGCAATTTTCCCTTTGTTTTAATGCTATATTTATATTATGCTGTTGTGCCTGGGAAACTACCATATATCCTTAAAGACTCAGTTCTGAAGTTTTCCTAGAGTTGCCCTGGGAAAATGAAACATTCCCATAACACTTGGTACAAACCCGCCCCCCCCCCACCCCGCCAAAGCAAACAAACAAACAGAAAACTTCTAGGAGAGGTTATGTGGTTAGCTGTTCATATGTCTTTCTCCTTAACTGAACTGTGAATCCTCAAAAGAACAGATACTATATCTTATCCATTGTGGTCTTCCCAGTACAGTGTCCTGTACTCAGTGAAGGTAGTTGCTCAGTACCTTGGATAATTGCTTCTGTTAACTATCAGGCAGGAAAGAAAACGGCACCACAGACTCCAGTACATGTTTAAGTGGAGGGATAACTGTTTATTACATACCTAATATAAATGCTACATTTATAAATATAGCATTAATAAATGTAACATTAATGTTACATATGTATTGTTTCATTTAATTCTTACAACACCTGTATGATGTAATTGTGATTAAGCCCATTTTCCCAGGGCAGAAAACTGAGCTCCAGAGAAGTTAAGGATCTTCCCAGGTTAGGTCTGTTTACTTCGTTTTAGCCCAGGGCCCTCCATGCTCTCTCATCTCACTGGTCCAAAATGTGTTCGTAACGCATTATCTCTGTGTCCAACTTGGAAAACTCTTGATTAAACCAACATACATAAGTATCTTCCCTGCACTAGTTCTCAAAGCCCTTGATACTATAACGTGATTCTCCAAGTTTGACTACACCACACAGTGCTTCCCAGATCTACTTGACCTCAGAACTCTTTCATGAGTTTCCCATGCAGAATATACTTTTGGAAATGCAATATTATACCAAAATGCTGTCCTTAAATAACTTCTGGTGTTCTTAGTCTTTAGGGAGGCACTTCTCTTTCTCAATCCTCTTTCAAGAGAGTGTATTCATCCCTACCCACCTACTCATGCTGTTATACTTAGGTCAAGCAGAAATGGTTGGCATATCAATTCCTGGAATTCCAGAGACCTCACTACCTCTTATGTGCCTGTATTTGCCACCAGCATAGAGGAGAGAGATAGAAATGTGTATCTGATGCTTCCTACTTATTTCTGTCCACACCTAGACACACTGGCTATGCCTCACAGAAAACATGTGCAAGGGAAGAAAATACTTGGATTGAGCCAACTGAACTCCATCCTCACTGTCACTGTGACTGGCTTTCTGGTTGTGTTTGGTCTGGGGTGAGTGCTCTGGAGTTGCCTATACCTTCTGCACTTTACAGGACAAGTTTATTTATTTTCGTCTCCCGCTGAGAGCAGCAACCTGGCATTCCCTGAGCCCCATGGTAATTTCCCAGACTCAGTGATTCCTCTTTC
>NW_006785906.1:578711-603711 GCF_000442215.2 Lipotes vexillifer
ACACACACACACACACACACACACACACACACACACACACACACACACACACACACACCAGCTCTGAAGATAGAGGTGCCTCAGTTCTGGCTCCAGGACTCCAAATCTCAGCTCTACCACTTGCCAGCTTAGACAAATTACTAAACCCCATAGCCTCACCTTTCCTTATCTGCACAATGATGACAATATTATCTACTTCACAGGGCTGTTGTAGATAGATCAGTGCCTGGAGTATAGCAGTAATCAATTACTGTTTGCTCTGTTTATATTACTAGTATTTTTCAATTTTGTCTTTTATTGCTTTATATATTACACTTACTCTTTTTTGCTTTATCACAAAATAACTCTCAAGGCCAGAGAGCTTTTTTTTTCATTGAAGGAAACACTAAAAGAATAATCTATTGATCCTTTTTACAAAGAATTAGTAATTATCTGGAGAAACTAATCATAAACATAAGAAAATGTTACCAATGTTACTTCATATGCAATATTTTAATTATTTCTAAAAAATCAAAAACTATGTAGACAAAGAAACTGAATTTTAGGTAAGTCCATTAACACTGATGTTTAAAAGCTTACATGTTGAGTAAGTGCAACCAAAAATATGTGAAAAAAATGTTTTGGGTGTGTGTATTATTGAGAGTATAATCTAACTAAGCTAGTGGATCTCAAACTTTTTGGTCACAGGAATCCTTTATATTCATCAAAATTATTGAAGACTCTGCAGGAGTCTTCAGTGAGCCATATCTATCAATATCTATGATATTAAAGATTAAAATGAGAAACTAACACAACATTGTAAATCAACTATATTTCAATAAAAAAATAAAATGAGAAAACAAAAATATTTGATTGATTAATTTTGGAAATAAAAAGAAAACCATTGCATGCTAATATAAATTATATTCTTAGTGACAAATAAATTATTTTCCGAAACAAATAAAGTGAGAAAAGTGACATTGCTTTATATAATTTTTTTTTTTTTTTTGCGGTACGCGGGCCTCTCGCTGTTGCGGTCTCTCCCGTTGCGGAGCACAGGCTGCAGACGCGCAGGCTCAGCGGCCATGGCTCACGGGCCCAGCCGCTCCGCGGCATGTGGGATCCTCCCGGACCGGGGCACGAACCCGTATCCCCTGCATCGGCAGGCGGACTGTCAACCACAGCGCCACCAGGGAAGCCCTAATTTTTTTATTGTAGTAAAAAAAAAAACACATAATGTGAGATCTACCATCTTAACACATTTTAAAGGATACAGTGCAGTATTGTTAACTCTAAGCGCAATGTTGTACAGCTGATTTCTAGAATTTTTTCATCTTGCGTAAATGAGATTTTATCCCGTTGAACAGCAGCTCCCTATGTTCCCACCCCCCAACAATCATTCTGTTTTGTATTTCAATGAGTTTGACTGCTGTGGATACCTCATATAAACGGGATCATGTAGTGTTTGTTTTTCTGTGACTGACTTATTTCAGTTAGCATCATGTCCTCAGAGGTCCATCCATGTTGTAGTATATGGCAGGATCTCCTTTCATTTTACTGCTGAATGATATTCCATTATATGGATATACCATATTTTCTTTATTTATTCATCAGTGGACATTTAGGTTATTTAGACTTCTTTGCTATTGTGAATAATGCTGCAGTGAACATGTGAGTGCAAATATCTTTTTCCAAGATCCAGTTTTCAGTTCTTTTGGATATATACCCAAAGGTGGGATTTCTTGATCTTATGGTATTTCTATTTTTAAGTTTTTGAGGAACCTCCATACTGTTTTCCGTAGTGTCCACACCATTTTACATTCCTACCAACAGTGCACAAGTGTTCTAATTTCTCCACATCCTCATCAACACACTTGTTACTTTCTGGATTTATTTTGTCTGCTTTTTTTTTTTTTTGCCATACGCGGGCCTCTCACTGTTGTGGCCTCTCCTGTTGCGGAGCACAGGCTCCGGACGCGCAGGCTCAGCGGCCATGGCTCATGGGCCCAGCCGCTCTGCGGCATGTGGGATCGTCCCGGACCGGAGCACGAGCCCATGTCCCCTGCATAGGCAGGCGGACTCTCAACCACTGCGCCACCAGGGAAGCCCTATTTTGTCTGCTTTTTGTTTTTTGTCTTTATTTTTGTTTTATAATGGCCATCCTAACAGGTGTGAAGTGATATCTGATTGTGGTTTTGAATTACGTTTACTGATAATTAGTGATGTTGAGCATCTTTTCATATACCCGTTAGCCATTTGTAAATCTCCTTTGGAGAAATGTCTATTCAAGTCATTTGCTCATTTTTTAATTGGATTATTTGGGTTTTTTTACTCCCGAGTTATAAAAGTTCCTTATATATTGTGAATATGGATCTCTTATCGGATATGTGATTTGAAATATTTTCTCCCATTCTGTAGTTTGCCTTTTCACTGTGTTAATTTTTCCTTTGCTGTGCAGAAGCTTTTTAGTTTTATGTAGTCCCACTTGTCTATTTTTGCTTTTATTGCCTGTTCTTTTAATGTCATATTCAAGAAGTCATTATCAAAAGCAATGTTTTGAATGTTGTCCCCTATTTTCTTCTACAGGTTTTATAGTTTCAGGTCTTACATAAAAGTCTAACTCATTTTGAGTTCATATTTGTGAGTATATGATAGGGGTCCAGTTTCATTCTTCTGCATGTGGATATCCAGTTTTCCCGACACACTTTGCTGAAGAGACTATCCTTTTCCCATTGTGTATTCTTGGCACCCATGTGGAAGATCAGTTGACTGTACATGTGTGTCTTTATTTCTGGGTTCTCTACTCTGTTCCATTGATTTATATATCCGTCTTTTTACCAGTACCCATATTATTTTGATTACTCTAGCTTTGTAATATGTTTTGAGATCAGAAGGTGTGAAGTCTCCAGCTTTATTTTTCTTTCTCAACATTGTTTCGGTTATTTGCGATCCTTTGTCATTCCATATGTATTTTAGGATTTTTTTTCTCTTTCTGTAAAAATTGCCATTGGCTTTTGATAGGGATTGCATTGATTCTGTAGATTGCTTTGGTAGTTATGGACATTTTAACAATGTTAAGTCTTCCAATCCATGAAAATAGGATGTCTTTCCACTTATGTATATCGCCTTTAATTTCTTTCAGTAGTGTTTCGTAGTTCTTAGTGTAGAAGTCTTTTGCCTTATAGTGAAGTTTATTCCTAAGCATTTCATTCTTTTTGATGCTTTTATTAGTAGGGTTGTTTTCCTAAATTTCTTTTTGGATTGGTCATTGTTAATGTATAGAAACATGTTTGATTTTTGTATTTTCATTATGTGTTCTACAACTTTGCTGAATTTGTTTATTAGTTCTAGCAGTTTTTGTGTGGACATGTCATGGTTTTCTACATATAAGATGATGTCATCTGCAAACAGATAATTTTACTTCTTTCTTTCTGATTTGGATACCTTTTATTTCCTTTTCTTGCCTAATTGCTCTGACTAGAACTTGCAGTGCTGTATTGAATAGAAGCAGTAAGAATGGGCATCTTTGCCTTTTCCTGATCTCAGAGGAAAAGATTTCAGTTTTTCACCACTGAGTATGATGTTAGTGGTGGGCTTGTCATATATGGCCTTTATTATGCTGAGGTAATTCCCTTCTATTCCTAGTTTGTTGAGTGTGAGTGTTTTTGTTGTTTTTTTTCCATAAAAGCGTGTTGAATTTTGTCAGTTACTTTTTCTGCATCTATGGAGATGACTACTGATTTTCATTCTTCGTACTTGTGATGTGGGGTTTCACATTGATTAATTTTATATGTTGAATCATCCTTGTATCATGGGGATAAATCCCACTTGGTTGTGGAGTGTGATCCTTTTAATGTACTATTGAATTCAGTTTGCTAGAATTTTGTTGAGTATTTTTGCATCTATATTTATCAGGGATATTGGCCTGCAGTTTTCTTTTGTTGTAGTATCTTTTTTTGGCCTTGGTATCAGGGTAGTGCTGGTCTAATAAAAAATGAATTTGGAAGTGTTCCCTCCTCTTCAATTTTCTATAAGAGTTTGAGGAGGATTTGGTGTTAGTTTTTCACTAAATATTTTGTAGAATTCACCAGTGAAGCCATATGGCTTTGAGCTTTTCTTTCTTAGGAGGTTTTTGATGACTCATTCAATCTTCTTACTAGTTATAGATCTGTTCAGATTTTTATTTCTTTGTGATTCAATCATGGTAGGTTGTTTTTTTCGAGAAATTTTTCCATTTCTTCTAATTTATACAGTTTGTTGGTATATAATTGTTCTTTTATTTAGGTGGCATTGGTAGTGTCTAATCTTTCATTTCTGATTTTATTTGAGTCTTCTCTATCTTAATCTAGGGAAAGCTTTGTCAGTTTTTTTGATCTTTTCAAAAAATATTAGTTTTACTTATTTTATATTCTCTATTTTATTTATTTCTACTCTAATCTTTATTATTTCCTTTCTTCTGCTAACTTTGAGCTTGGCTTCCTAATTTTTTTTCTAGTTCCTTGAGGTGCAGAGTTAAGTTGTTTATCTGAGATCTTTCTTCTTCTTTATTGTAGATGTTATTGCTGTAAATTCCTTGCTTAGTACAGTACAGATTTTGCTTCATCCTGTAAGTTTTGCTATGTTGTGTTTCAATTTTCTTTTGTCTCAAGGTATGTGTTGATTTCATTTTTTATTTCTTCTTTGACCCATTAGTTGTTTAACAGTATACTGTTAAATTTCCATATATTTGTGAATTTTTCAGTTTTCCTTATATACTGATTTTTAGTTTCACTACATGTGGTTGGAAAAGATACTTGGCATGGTTTTAATCTTATTAAATTTGTTAAGATTTGTTTTTTTACTTAATGTGTGATATATCCTAGACAATGTTCTGTGTGTCCTTGAGAAGGACCCGTATTCTGCTGCTCTTGGGTGGAAAGATCAGTATATGTCTGTTTGGTCTATAGTGCTGGTCAAATCATCAGTTTCCTTATTGATTTTCTGTCTGGATGTTCTGTACATCATTAAAAAGCAGGGTATTGAAATCTATTATTTTTGTGTTGTCTAATTCTTTCAATTCTGTCAATACTTTTGTCATATATTTAGATGCTGTCATGTTGGAGGCATATGTATTTATAATTGTTATTTAATCCTCATGAGTAGAACCTTTTATCCTTATATATTGTCCCTTTGTTCTTCTGACAGTTTTTGACTTAAAGTCTATTTTGTCTGATATAAGTATGGAGACCTCTGCTCTTTTTTGGAAACCATTTGCATGGAATATCTTTTTCCATCCTTTTACTTTCAAACTATATATATCCTGAAGTCTAAAATAAGCCTCTTATAGACAGCATAGAATTGGATCTTGCTCTTTTTTGTTTTTATCCATTCAGCCACTTTATGTCTTTTAATTGGGAAGATTCATCCATTTACATTTAAAATAATTGTTGTTAGGGAAGGACTTACTATTGACATTTCGTTGTTTTCTCTCTGTCTTGTAGCTCTTTTGCCTCTCTTTTCCTCTCTTGCTCTCTTCCTTTGTGTTTCATTGATTTTTTTTTTATTGAGGTATAATTGAACTATAACATTACATTAGTTTCAGGTATACAGTACAATACTTCGATATTCATATATGTTGTGAAATGATTACCAATAAGTCTAGTTAACGTCTGTCATGTTACATAGTTACAGAAAAAATTTATTTGTCTTTTGATGAGAACTTTTAAGATCTAGCCTCTTAGCAACTTTCAAATATGCAATACAGTGTCATTAACTATAGTCACCATGCTGTACATTGCAATGACTTATTTATTTCATAACTGGAGGTTTATAACTTTTGACCTCCTTTATCTGTTTTACACCCCCCCACCTCCCACTTCTGGCAAGCACCCAAATGTTCTCTGTATCTATGAACTTGTTTTATTATTTATTTATTTATTTTAGGATTCCACTTACAAGTGAGATTATATGGTATTTGTCTTACTCTGACTTGTTCCACTTAGCATAATGCCCCCAAGGTCTATCCATGTTGTCATAAATGGCAAGATTTCAGTCTTTTTTATGGATGGACACTATTCAATTGTGTCTATATATTTTCTTTATCCATTCATCCATCCATGGACACTTAGGTTGTTTCCATATCTTGGCTATTGTAAATAATGCTGCAGTGAACATGTACCTTTTGATTTAATATTTTCGTTTTCTTCAGATAAAAGGAATTGCTGGATCATATGGTAGGTCTATTTTTAATTTTTTGAGGAACCTTCATACTATATTCCATAGTGGCTGCACTAATTTACATTCCACCAACAGTGTTCAAGAGGTCCCTTTTTTCTACATCCTCACCAATGCTTGTTATTTCTTGTCTTTTTGATAATAGCCATTTTCACAGGCATGAGGTGATATCCCATAGTGGGATCTTTTTTGAGGCATGGGGGATCTCTTCGCTGTGGCATGCAGTCTGCTTGGATTTCTCTCTAGTTGCGGTGCATGGGCTTCTCTCTAGTTGTCGTGTGTGGGTTTTCTCTCTCTAGTTGTGGCACGCAGGCTCCAGAGCATGTGGGCTCTGTAGTTTTTGGCACATGGGCTCTCTCGTAGAGGCGCATGAGGTCAATAGTTGTGGCACACGGGCTTAGTTGCCCCGCAGCATGTGGGATCTTAGTTCCCCAACCAGGGATTGAACCCACGTCCCCTGAACTGGAAGGTGGATTCTTTACCACTGGACCCCCAGGGAAGTTCCACCAATTACCTTCTTTTGTATTGTGTATCCATTAACATATTTCAATATAGTTAGCTTTATCTTTTGTCTTTTAACTTCTGTACCAAAATTAAAAGTGATTTATACATCCCCGTTACAGTATTACAGTATTTTGTATTTGTCCTTGTATTTAAATTTACTTGCAAACTTTATATTGATACTTTCATATATGCTTTCATGTTGCTGTTTAGTGTCCTTTGTTCTAACTTGAAGGACTCCCTTTAGCACTCTTATAAAGTAGGTCTAGTTGTGATGAACTTCCTCAGCCTTTCTCTCTCTCTCTCTTTCTTTCTTTTATTGGCCAGCCATGGTATTTTCAGTCGGCAGTTTTGATTTTTGTTTTTTTTTAGCATTTTGAAGATATTATCCTACTTCCTTCTGACCTGCAGGTTTCTGCTGAGAAATCCTTTCATAGTTTTGTGTGGTTCCCTTGCACATGACAAATTTCTTTTCTTTTGTTACTTTAAAAATTCTCTCTTTGTTTCTGACATTTGGCAATTTGTAAATTGTCTCAGTGTGGATTTTTTTGGATCTTAATTGTGATTTATTTTTAGGCTTCTGGAATCTGGATGTCTGTTTCCTTTCCAGATTTGGGAAGTTTTTAGCCATTATTTAAATAAACTTCCTGCACCTTTCTCTCTGTCTTTTCCTTCTGGGACTAATAAACAAACTATGGGAATCCTTATAGGATTTAGGTTTTCTTCACTCATTTTTATTTATATTATTTTATTTATTTATTTATTTTTATTTATTTATTTATTTTTAACATCTTTATTGGGGTATAATTGCTTCACAATGGTGTGTTAGTTTCTGCTTTATAACAAAGTGAATTAGTTATACATATACATATGTTCCCATATCTCTTCCTTCTTGCGTCTCCCTCCCTCCTACCCTCCCTATCCTACGCTTCCAGGTGGTCACAAAGCACCGGGCTGATATCCCTGTGCTATGTGGCTGCTTCCCACTAGCTACCTACCTTATGTTTGGTAGTGTATATATGTCCATGCCTCTCTCTCGCTTTGTCACAGCTCACCCTTTCCCCTCCCCATATCCTCAAGTCCGTTCTCCAGTAGGTCTGTGTCTTTATTCCTGTCTTACCCCTAGGTTCTTCATGACATTTTTTTTTCTTAAATTCCATATATATGGGTTAGTATACCGTATTTGTCTTTCTCTTTCTGACTTACTTCACTCTGTACGACAGACTCTAGGTCTATCCACCTCATTACAAATAGCTCAATTTTGTTTCTTTTTATGGCTGAGTAATATTCCATTGTATATATGTGCCACATCTTCTTTATCCATATATCCAATGATGGGCACTTGGGTTGTTTCCATCTCCTGGCTATTGTAAATAGAGCTGCAATGAACATTTTGGTACATGACTCTTTTTGAATTTTGGTTTTCTCAGGGTATATGCCCAGTAGTGGGATTGCTGGGTCATATGGTAGTTCTATTTGTAGTTTTTTAAGGAACCTCCATACTGTTCTCCATAGTGGCTGAACCAATTCACATTCCCACCCGCAGTGCAAGAGTGTTCCCTTTTCTCCACACCCTCTCCAGCATTTATTGTTTCTAGATTTTTTGATGATGGCCATTCTGACTGGTGTGAGGTGATACCTCATTGTAGTTTTGATTTGCATTTCTCTAATGATTAATGGTGTTGAGCATCCTTTCATGTGTTTGTTGGCAGTCTGTATATCTTCTTTGGAGAAATGTCTATTTAGGTCTTCTGCCCGTTTTTGGATTGGGTTGTTTGTTTTTGTGTTATTGAGCTGCATGAGCTGCTTGTAAATTTTGGAAATTAATCCTTTGTCAGTTGCTTCATTTGCAAATATTTTCTCCCATTCTGAGGGTTGTCTTTTGGTCTTGTTTATGGTTTCCTTTGCTGTGCAAAAGCTTTGAAGTTTCATTTGGTCCCATTTGTTTATTTATATTTATTTATTTTGCCCCTCTGGATAATTTCAAATGACTTGCTTTTGCCTTCTCTGATTCTTCTCTTTGTTCAGGTCTGCTGTTGAACTCCTCTAGTTAATTTTTCAGTTCAGTTACTGCAATCCTTAGCCCCCCGATTTCTCTTTGATTCTTTTAAAATATTTTTTCTTTGCTGAAATTGTCATTTTGTTTATTCATCATTTTCTTGAGCTCATTGAGCATCTTTATGACTGTTGTTTTGAATTCCTTGTCAGGTAATTCATATATCTTATTTTTTTGTAGGATCAGTTTCTACAGATTTATATTGTTCCTTTGCCTGGGCCGTTTTCCTTTGCTTCTTTACTTTCTTTGTCACTTTGTGTTGGTGCACATTTGAAAAAGCAACCACT
This sequence comes from Lipotes vexillifer, assembly GCF_000442215.2. NCBI lineage: Eukaryota > Metazoa > Chordata > Mammalia > Artiodactyla > Lipotidae > Lipotes > Lipotes vexillifer. Next base: position 587,748 of record NW_006785906.1, read on the forward strand.
TCTCTTCCTTTATGTACTAGCTTTTTACAGGAGGAGACCTTCACCAATCAGCCTGCCTAGAGATTCTGAGAGCTTTTCAAGCCTTTTATGTGGATGTATCTTCCCTGGATTTGTGCGTGAAGATTCCTAGTTAGAAGGATTTGCTGGTTGCTTGTTTCAGGAGCTTATAATCCCTGTTCCCTGTGGTGTCTGCTGTACCGTGGGTCTTCTGAGTCAGCAGCACACTGCTCAGCTCTTTTAAACTCTTAGCAGCCTCCAGGCATCTGGAGTCCCATCTGTGCTCTGAGACAGGTGAGGTAGCAGCCACTCCTCAGGCAGGCTCCCTTGATCCTCCCATGAAAGTCAGAATGTTGGACATACGGTCCAGTCTTCTCTTTTCCTCCCCAGGACTGGTAGTTTCCTCCCAATCGTGTGATACTATGCCAGGGCGAGGGACTATGTCAAGAAGGTGCCGCAGATTTTCCTGTTGGTTTCACTGTAGCTGGTTCTGTGCAGTCTGGGTAGCAGGAGCTTCATAACTGTTTCCCAGATTTCTCACAAAGGATATTGGTCTGTGTATTGTTTCTGAATAAGTATCTCTGTGGGATGAAGGAAGATCTGGGGCTTCCTATTCCACCATCTTGCTAGCCTGCTATGGTATTGCTCTCTCTTTTTGTGAATCCCTTCAATGTCTGCCTTAGTAGAAGATACCTAGATTCTTATACCTGCTTCTGTAATCAATCCCTTGTCTTATGTTGGGCTGGTAGAAGTATATGAGGAAAACTGACCTCATGCACATATGCGTTTGGAAAAAGAAGGATTATTTTTGTGGCCAAATCAAACGATTTTGCATGTTTTTTTATTAGACACCAAATCAAATGATTTTGCATGTTTTTTTTTTACTAGACACCCTAACTCAACAGGTAGTAGTTCTTAACATTAATGGCAATGTGAAATCTGAAAGTATATAAACTTTCATATGCCATGACATTAAAATCCATTGATCAATACTCTGCTGTGAATGAGTCTTTTACCTGCACATCATTCCATGTCATCATGTATCGTTCATTTGGAAAGTATTACTTTATTGAGTTAAGTTGATCTTCTAAATATTGACTCATGATTATATAGTACTATGAAAAATTTAAAAATTGATCTGACCACCAATCGCGTCAGAAATGTCTTATGATGACAAACTCATGGCGGTGAATACAAGTTTTCCAAAATTCTAATTTTCACTTGATTGCTTGAATTTTATCGTTAGCAGCACTAATGATTAACATAGTCTCAGTTGTTTTCTCTGAAATGACAGGTTTACTTCACTGTTTCTTGAGAAAGTATCTGCTATATATCCTAGTTTGAAAAACCTTATTCTGTCCATCAAACACTCTGTCAAGTAAAATAGTGTCACGTAAAAAACGTAGCTAGTTCAGTTTGCAACTCAATTATATAAGTACTTTCAAGACAACAATCACAATTCTGTATCTATTAGAAGTGTTTTGTGCATAACTCTCATTTTATTACATAGAATATTTAAAAGATTTATACTCAGTAGTTGAGATTTATTAAAATTAAGGCTTATTGCCCTACATCAAGGACATTCTTAAATGGAAATGGCATTCCCCCGAAAAGTACATAGCTTTAAAGAATATGATGAATATTAGTACAAATGGCTGTTGCTGCCTTGATTTATACTAGGCAGCCAGCATTTTTATCAAACCTTGCTTTTACATTATCAGTACAAATGTCAAGACAGTGAAAAGGAAAAGTTACATCTTAGCATTATTATGGGAATAGTTTTAACCTCACGGAGTCCCTAAAAGGTTCTCTGCAGACCACACTTTGAGAACTGCTAGTTTGAGCTGCTATAACGAATATACCCAAGAATACAGAGGACTGAATAAGATAAAAGTTTTTTCACTCATTGAACTGCTTAGAGCAGTGGTTCTCATCTGGGGGCAAATTTTGCCCCAGATATTTGGCGACATCTGGAGACATTCACGGTTGCCACAACTAGCGAGAGAGGAGTCACTGGTATCCAGGGATGCTACTGAACTTCCTACAACGCTTGGAGCACTCTCTCATAATAATGAATTATTCTGCCTAAATGACAGTAGTGCCGAGTTTCAGAAACTCTGATTTAAAGAAAGGAGGGCAGGCCAGGAGGATGGTGGCATGCTCTACACAGTTGTTGAAGGGCTCAAGTTCCTTGTATCTAATTGTCCTGTTATTCCACAAGGAGTTTTCCTCATCCACAGAGTCAATCCTGGCTCACTGGAACAACATCTCCTTTCTACGAGCGGCAAAGATAAGAAGTTGAGGGAAGGCAAGTGGCTCTTAAGAAAATGATGTGAAAGTTGCACACATCCTTCCAGGTACTTGTGTTCCATTGGCAAGGACTTGATCAAATGGCCAGGTTAAGACTGTCATAGAGGAAGGGATTCCATTTAGAAGAGATATGCAGAGACTGGTTACTGGGGGAAATTAGCAGTATCCACCATGATAGGGAAATACTTAAAAACACTTGAAAGGGTGCTGAAAGAAGCCAGAAGTCTTTAATAATAGAACAACTTAAAATTCCTATTTATATATAATATAGCAATTGATTTTTTATATATAAAAAACCAAACACAATCCTTGTGATATTTTTCAAACACTGAGTTGATAAAAATATATTTTGCCATTCACCTTCTGGAAGCAAATGAATTCCTTGAGGACCTAGTAAATAGACTTGCCCAAAGGAAGAATGTGTTCTTTTGAGAAGTCACCAGCTCCTGCATAATGTAAATAATTGGCATCTGACTGGTTTATGGAACTTATCTTTGGGATTCATTAAAATCCTGCATCTCTTACTAGAAAAAGGATGGAGAGGCACTGACTTCCTGTCAAAACCAACAAGGGCTGGATGAAGGCCCCTTGAAAGTCTCATTCCTGTGAGCTGGTAAACATTTATTGCTAATTTGAAATGAGATGCTTAGTTACATAATTTCATTCCAATGAAGCTGCTAATTAATTGGCAGGGCATCTTCGAGTGCTTTACACAGTGTGAGTGAAATGCAGCAGCATCTTGAGCCTATTACCTGTGACCCTTTGGGAGAGATCAGTAAATAACTATTTAAGAGGCTGGAAACAGAGTTTGTTATAAATGAAAAGAAGAGGCCAGCCTCAGGGAGATCCAGGCTCAGGACCACCTCTGGCTCGAAGTCTTACAGCTTTCTCATCAGGCTCTTTCTTGAGAGAGAGTAATGAAAAGAATGAGGAGAAAGAAAAAAGAAAGAAAAAAAAAGAAAAAAACCCCAACCTCTCAACCTCTTACTGAACATTTACCACATGCCCAATCATGTGCTAGGAAATTACAAAAGAAATGTAAGACATTAAAGTATCTGCCCAATTGTTTTTTGTTTTTTTTTGTTTTTTTTGTGGGTTTTTTTGGCTGTGTTGGGTCTTTGTTGCTGCGCGCAGGCTTTCTCTAGTTGTGGTGAGTGGGGGCTACTCTTCGCTGCAGTGCATGGGCTTCTCATTGCAGTGGCTTCTCTTGTTGTGGAGAACGGGCTCTGGGCTCATGGGCTTCAGTAGTTGTGGCACATGGGCTCAGTAGTTGTGGCTCGCGGGCTCAGTAGTGTGGCACACAGGCTTAGTTGCTCCGCGGCATGTGGGATCTTCCTGGACGAGGGCTCGAACCTGTGTCCCCTGCATTGGCAGGCAGATTCTTAACCACTGCATCACCAGGGAAGTCCCCTCAATTGTTGTTTTAAGGCATAGTGTTTTTTTGGAAGTCAGGGGATTGGCTTTGCCTCCGCTAACCTTTAACTCACCCTGCTCTTTCCTGTCTTTCTGTCTCTGATCCTCCTCAAACCTTTCTCTGCAGACGGATCATCAGTGTCCAGTTAATCTCTAAAGAGCACAGTTAAGTTTGTGTTAATGGTCAAAAGAATTCTAAATTGAAGTCAATTTTTCAAATAAAATGCATTATTTTACTCCTTGCATACTCCAGCCTATTGGACTGGGAATATGCTACATGGGAATAAACATTTATTTTCACACACATGCATGATCTCCTTGTTACTGGGAATATGCTACATAGGAATAAACATTTATTTTCACACACATGCATGATCTCCTTGTTACTTCACTAGCCTACACTGAAGAAGATACTACTGGAATGCGTGTTTCATCAGTTAATGCAGAAGCAAAAACGTGTGGGGCAGGCAAGCTGGCTGTCTAGGTATTATACTAAATGTTAGCGTTGACTCAGCATCTTTCAAACTCAGTTCTGAAAAGGCTCAAAGGCCGCATTATCACATCTTTACATCTTTATTATTGGTTGTATTTTAATAAAGAATAAAATAAGGTCAGGTATAGATTTATCACCCAATCCAAAGAGTTTCATCTAGTTTATGACCCTATATTACCCAATCTCTAACTGGCATCATATGTCTTTATTTTTAAAATAGGCTTTGAAACGGTGAGTTTCCTCACAGATGTACCAACTATTTTGCATATCTCTAGTTCTCTGTCACTGGGTAGCAGCAGAAACCTTATCACTTCATGTCTGAATGTCTCTATGGGCATGAAATTGTTAACAATCACCTTAGTGAATAACTGACTCAAGAATTCGTTGCTTAAAAACAAGATAATGTCTTTAGCAGAAGCATGCAGAACCCCAAAGAGATTATAACTCATAGAGAATTGTTAAAGGACAGACAATATCTCATTTCTCTTTCTCACATGTCCGCACATACCTACTTAAATCCTCACCAATAAAAAGGCATGCAACACGAATCAGAGGAGAAGCGTATTTGCTGTCCTCGCTGAAGTGATGGTTAACTTTTCTTCAGTCATGCCCAGTGCCTGGAATCACCTTAAAAAGCTTCATCCTACAGGAGCTGGGCAACTGTGAGCCAGTTCTGTCCACTGACAGAAGGAGTTAGTCTGTGACCCTCTGAGGCCCACTTCCACCAACACCTCAGAATTTTAACATGAACCCAACAAGTCTGCATGACATATGTGCACATGTCCATTATGTATTGCAACCAGAATGCAAGAGCAGAGTGGATGCACAGGCACGTGATTAACACCTGGTTGTGGTCATGATTAAGCCCTTTCTATTTTGGGGCTAGTGTTGACCGGGTTACTTAGAAGTCACTGAGTGATCCATATTTGGGCAAACATTTATGGACTTATATATCTATGGATTATAATATATATCTATGGATATATAGAGATATAATAATATCTATGGATATATATATGTTATATGAGATTTTATATATATATATATATATATAAAATACATCTTTGTATATTATAGACCTTCTGGACATTCAGGTCCCTTTTGTAGGAAATTCTGAGGCTTTAGAACATTGGCCTTCTGGCCTGTGAGATTGTTGTTTCTCTCCACATGGTAGATTCAGTTGAAACACAGGCAAACCCATTTATGAAGACACATGGGAGAAATGGTAATCATTTTGCCAAGTCCCAGTTGCCCTCATGTCATGAGCATCATAAATATTTTATCAGATCTTATTTCCAGTAGTTCAGGGTCCAATGTAGGCCCTCATTCCTATACCTGGAGACCTTTTTGTAGGTATGCACTATAATTCAGTTTATTTTCATGTATGTATTTTAGCTCAGTGCAAAATATAAATTAATAAATAAAATAAAATGTTCAGGATGCGGTATTTTTTTAGACCCCAGATGTTAAGCATTTCTTAGTATGCATGTGATGGAACTAGAAAACACATATATATGGACTGACATGTTTCTAAGGCTGTGAGTAGATATGGTGAAATGACTTAAGACAAAAAATGACTTATTCCTAATGCTCTTATTTGCTGTCCTCTTGAGGTGAGACAGTTTTAATTGGCTTCTGACATGTCATGAAGACATCCTCACCTCTGGCTATTTATATCATGACTATGAAAACTTTATTTACAGTAGTTATTAATTTTTAACAGTTATTTTAAATTTCTTGGTGAACACATTTAAAGGTATTTCCAGAATCCATGTTTTGCTACTAATCGCATATGTCCTGAAACTGTATTGTGAGATAAAAGTTTTCAGCGTTTGCTGTTTGAGGAAACAGAAGTTTGACTGAGAATGAGAATAATAAAACCCAGGGTTTGTTACCATCATTTTCAAACCACAGCCTGTAGTGCTGGGTTTTTCTATGAGCAGGTTTTCTTTTCTTTCCTTTTTAAAAAATTTTGGCCGAGCTGTGCGCTTTGTGGGATCTTAGTTCCCTGACCAGGGATCAAACCCAGGCCCCTGCAGTGAAAGGGCAGAGTCCTAACCACTGGACCTCCAGGGAATTCCCTTCCTTGCTGGCTTTCTTAGATGTTTACTAGCATCAATATTGAGGCTGACCATATCTCTGAGGAAGCCCATTATGAAGGTGGCTGGGACATGGACTCTGGCATATACTTAAGTTTATTGAAAAGACATAGTCTGTCATTGACAGTCCTTTACTTAGGTGGCGTTTCTGAATGTACATTTTCAGAAATTATTTTGAAGATTGAACTTCATTTAAAAAAGCTACTTTAGGATATTGTGCTAAATTTCAAATCTCAAAAGTAGTGGAAAAATCAAGTAAACTAGATGTGCCCACAATGAAATGGCAAATTTTGAAAATGACTAAGTTTCATATAAATATAATAGTTTTGAATGGCCCTATTCATGAGGAAATATATAAGAAATGATTCAATAATAATAATAATCCTGACCTTTTAAAATTTGTCTTTTTTCTGAAGTTTTCTTAATAAATGTGATTGTGGGCTTCCCTGGTGTTGCAGTGGTTGAGAGTCTGCCTGCCGATGCAGGGGACACAGGTTCGTGACCCGGTCCGGGAAGATCCCACATGCCACGGAGCGGCTGGGCCCGTGAGCCATGGCCGCTGAGCCTGTGCGTCCGGAGCCTGTGCTCCGCAACGGGAGAGGCCACAACGGTGAGAGGCCCGCGTACCGCAGAAAACAAACAAACAAACAAACAAACAAAAATGTGACTGTATGTGTTAAGTATACACTTAAAAATTTTTTAAGGCAAGGTAGAAGATTTTAAAATGGGAAACAATATAGCATGCAGTTCAGAGCAAGGACTTTGGAACAAAGGTGCTGACTGGTGATTACAGGATAAGTTCCTTGGACAAAACCTCTTTGCCCAATAACTTGTTAATAAAAGGAGATAATGATAATACCTACCTTATGATGTTGCTGAGAGGGTCACATTAGAGCCTCCTCAAAGAGCTTAGCACATTGTCATGAAATAATATTAACTTACTTTCATATTATCATTTGTAAATTTTTTGCTTCTCAAGCAGGAAAAAAAATCTAAATTTGGAATGTTCACGTAAGATTTTTAAAAATTTACAAATAAGGTAATGGTTACTAGTTTTTAATTAAAACAGATAAATTAAGCTCTTTCTTTTACAAATTTCGTAAAATGTATGGTGTTTTCCCATATGCAAGGTAGTTTATGGTTCTATTTAATCCCCCAAAGTAGTCATATTTTGATAGAAATATAGGCAAAAAGATAGGATTCTTGCTTCTATACATATCCAAACATCCCTTCCTCATTTTTTTCCCCCAGAAATTGAAGAAGTGGAAAGTTGGGAGTTATTGATTTCACTGTTCAGGGACAAGGTTTCCTACTTGCTCTGTGACCTTGAATGAATCAGTTTACCTCTCTGTGCCTCTGGACTAGTGAGGGAGCTTTCAGCTGCGAAGCAGAGAAAACGCTCCTGAAAATGCCTTTAACAATGGCACATAGAGGCAGAGTGGTTCTGGGCTGGTTAATTCAGTGGCTCCACGATAATACCTAAGATCTAGGTTTTCTTCCCAACCATCTGTCCTTCCATCCTCAGTATCTCAGTTTTGTTCTCATCTTTTCCCCCTCATGCACACATGTTGGCTCTACAGGACCAGGCATTACACACAGACATAACCAGCTCCAGTGGAGGGACAACAGACATGTCTTTTCTGCTGTATCCTTCATAAGACTGAGAACTTCTTTCCCACAGCTCCTCACCCCCAGGATTTCCTTTCGTGACGTTGGTCATATCTGGGTCACGTATCACCCCAGCGAGTCACTTGCAAGAGTAGTAACGTTGCTCTGATTGATGAAAGCAGAGTGAGATCCTCTGTTGGTTAGATGAATCCAGATTTATCCCTGAGCTGGAGCTGGTGGTCTCTTTGCAGAAGGTGGAGTACACGGGTGCAGCTTTGTTCAGGATTTATTGGACTTGGGTAACAATGCACAGTATCTGCTGAAACCTTAAATTTGTTATCCTGTAAAATGCAGGAATTCTATCTAAGTCACAGTATTTCTTAAATGAATTAATGTTAGCGCATCTACTTATAAGCAGGCCCATGGCTGTCAAATGAACAGCAATGGTTTTATGATGAGTCTAAGCCTCCTTTGTCAATTATGTGTAAGTATAATTCTAGTCTCTCCTTCACCTGCTCCTCCACTGTTCAGCCAGGACGCTGTAGAGTTCATCACCTACTCCTTGCCATAGCTATTCCATTGCTGACTATACTGATCTCCGTAATGATCACGTTCCAAAGCCATGTGACGAAGAAAAGCACAAACTAGGTGACTTCTAATCCCCTTCCTTCCTCTGCCAGGAGCCATTAATAATGTACAGAAAATACAATATCAAATATATGTACACTACCAAGATTCATTTTATGAAGGTGACTCAACCAAAGACATGTTCATTGTACGTTGTAAAACTACTATGTATTTCTTCTTTCTGAGTAAGAAAGGAGAACTCAAAGGGCTTATGGTTTGGCCTGCATGCTTTCTTACCAAGCACTGTTCTCATCCCTTGTTCAGGCCACTCTGGTGTGAGATCTTTTATGCTAATGTGATCCATCAAGAAGGACTGATTTGCCCTTGGGCCTCAGCTGGTGCCCATTTTCTTACGCCCTGGGATTTGCTTCCTCCCTACCTCTGGTTCTGTGGTTGAGACTCGTTGCCAATTCAGTTCTGACGTGGGAACACTTTCCCTTTTTTTTCCCTGGGTTTGATTTTTCTCTGCATTTATCTGTTTCCATCAATGCAAGATACTGAAAGGTTCAAATTGATTTTCCTTCTCACAACATGAAAGGTCTGTTTTTCAAACTTCAGTATTTCATGAGGGAATGTCTGTGATCAATATGTCTAAGAATTAAAGAGGAACTCCAGACTCCCCCTTCTGATTGTCAGTAACTCAAAGCAACCTGTTTACCCACTTGGATTCTTCCCAGCAGAAAATGTTAACAATTGTAATTATCACCATTATGCAGTATGTTCAATTGTACAATCAATATAATTGCCAAATGGAAATTATACAATAAATATAATTACTGCTTTACTCCTGTGCGGTATTTCACTGGCACTTCACATTTATTTTGTCCTTTAATTAGTAACAGGTGTAATTACAGTGCTGCGCTTAGAGCTGAAGCTGTAATTGGCAGGAGTGGGCACAGGGTATGGCTGTTGAGAGGGGCCATTGTGACTCATTCTCTGCTGGAATTGCCTGAGGACACCACACAGCCCACCTAGTGGCCCAAAGTCAAGCTGACCTGTGGACACTCTTGGTCTAAACTCCAGGTCAAGGATGCCCTGAGTCCTTGAGACACACTACTTTGCCAACCCTCCCTCTTGACTTCCGGTACCACATTGTACCTACTCTTTGTCTTTCTAGACAAATGTATCCTTTCATTCATTTAACAAGTATTTATTGAACAGTGTTTATGTGCCAAGTACTGTTCTATGTGCATGAGGTATTCAGAGAACAAGAGACGCATGAAGCTTATAATCTAGTAGATAAAAGCGGACTCCACACGAAAACAAAGAGAGGTAAGAAATTTACGGTGCTAAGTTCTGAGAAGAAAAACTACTATAATGTAATACTGTGTTTTGGTTGGGTGGTTAGGGAGACCTTTCCAAGATGTGACATTTGACTTGAGATACTAATGATGAAGCATACTGTTCAGGCAGTGGCTGTGGCAACTGCAAAGGGCCTCAAGGGGAACGAGATTAGGAACAAGCCTATAGTATGCAGGGGGCGAGGATGGGAGAGAGAGATGGGGAGGGAGAATGTGCAGTGTACTGGAAGAGGTAGATAGAAAGGGGTTTCGATTTTAGAGGGTCTTTAAGGAAGGTAGTGGAGGGTTTGGTGCAGGGTTGTAGCATAACTTGATTTACATCTTGAAAGCCCCTGCTACCTGATATATAAAAAATGCATTGTTAGAGGAACAAGAACTGAAGAATACTAGATGGGGGAAATTCCAGGTAGGAGTTGCTGGTTGCTGGGCCTATAATGGTGCCAGTGGAGATGCAAAGAATGTAGAGATTTTAAAAAGTATTTGGAAGGTAGAGCCACCATTGCCTGCTGATAGAGTTGATGTGAATGTTGAGATGAAGACTGAAATCCCAATGGCTCCAGGCTTTAGACTTGGGACTTACTAAGGGGGAAGTCTGGGAAAAAGAAAACCAGTTTTAAAAGTAAGAAAACAAATCTTGTTCCATTTGAAATCTATTAGATATCCGGGTAGACAGTTGTATAAATATCCTGAAGGGAGCAGCCACTACTTTAGACATAAATGTGAGACTCAGCAGTACTGAGATAGAATGACTCATGGACCAGGGTGAGATAAACATCAGAGACGGAAGATAGTAGACGTCTCAGGATTGAACTGTGAGTTATTGCAACATTAGGGGTCCAGTGCTGGAGAAGGGTCGGTAAAGAAAATTCAGAGGGAGCTGCCAGTGAGGTAGAAGGAGAGTTTGGACACTCTGGATACCACACCATCCAAGAGAATGTATGTAAGAAGAGAGGAGTTAGCAATATGAAATGTTGCTGAGAGACTAAGATGAAAGCAAAGACATGGTCTTTGGATTTGGCAAGGTGGAGGCTGCCGTTGACCTTGTCAGCAGAGTTTTAATGGAGTGATTGGGATGTAAGTGTATGTGTGGGTTGAAGATAAAATGTGAGTTGAGGAAATGCAGACAGTATGCACAGATGACTTTGGGGGAGTGCTGTGACAAAGAGCGAGGAGCCCAGCTGTAGGTGGAGGGACACAAGGGTCAAAGAAAGGCAACTCGGTATTTTTGTGCACAGAGAAGTACGGAGGGTGAAGAATGGATGCTGCAAGGTGGGAGGTAGATTTCTGTGGGAACAATGTCCTTAAGTAGATGAGACATGAAATCCAGAATATAAGTGGAGGGACTGTCTCTGACAGCAGTAGAGCCTTGTCTTCCCTCGTGACAGGAAGGAAAGCTAGAGTGTAGGCACGGATTCCGGAAGGTCAGTCCATGTAGTGGTGGGAGGACTGTTGCTGCCTCCCAGTAGTTCGTGATCTAAGGAAAGAGACACCTCGTGCACATCTCACTCTATGAGTCAGACAGCGGTCTGAGCAGAGAAGCAAGTGCGGGGGTGGGAGGAATTCTTCTCCAAAGTTTGACAGAGTAGGTGGCATTTGACGTGGGCCTTTAATAATACGTATCATTATGCTGTTGTGAGACTTACACATCAACAGGTATTGGTGCATTTTCTCTAGGAGGCCCCCTGGTAAATGTTATTTTATCAAGGAAGACACAGGTTGATCTCTTGTTCCTAGAAATGTTAACTTTCCTCAGACATTGCACCCTTTCTCGGGCATCACTGCCTTTTAAGATGCCCTGTTCACCTCTTGAAACTCCCTTTCTCCTTTTCCTTTGGCCAATCTTTACTTGTCTTTCAAGGCTAAGTTGAAGTGTCAACAATTCCAGAAAGGCTTCCCGATTCATCCCGCAGCCCCCTTATCAATTTGGGTTGGATCCCTCGTGTATGTCGGTCGGGCAGGTATAAGGATTCTTATTTTGTGGGAGTGTTAGGATGGGCACCGGCCAAAGCCGCATGGCTGGAAGAGAAGTGCCCATGGTGGGAGCCATCCCAGAACTCAGACAAAAGAGAGCCTGCAAGCTCCAGAGGGCTGGACTGAAGGCTGCCAGAATAGGACAGTGTTGGCAGCCTTGGAAAAAGTCCTTGTTCATGTCTCCATGTACATGTGCAGTAGGTCTAGCCTTGTACTTGACTTTGGTCAAAGACCATCTTTCTACTTATGATGAGACAAGCAATTAAGAATATAGGTCTTCTTCTTTTCAAAGAGGTATTCTTTATCAAGGAACTAGATGAATTCAGTGGGTCAACTCAGTTCTCTGAGTTTTCATTTCTCCGACATGAGGACTCCAGGATACTTTCTATGTAGACTATATGTCAGCGACACAAGCCACAGACCAAAAATTGTTCTGCAAAGTTTATAAAATTTGGTTATATATGTGAAGTGCTTGGAATAATGCATAATCAGTACAGTGTATTTGCTGTTTATATTATTCTTTGGGATCTAGTGTGGGCTTATATTCTGGTTGAGAACTTTACTATAAACTCATTCTCTGGATGTTGTCCCATCTTTTTTCCCCCGAAAGGTAATGCTGTGCCTGTAATCATAAGGAAAGCATGTTATCCTAGATAAACAGCACTCGAGGGCAAAAGGGTACCTGAAGTCCATGTACTTTTGATCTAAGGTAATACTAGAAAAAGAAAGGTTGTTCTAGAATGTAAGCAATTCTGATAAACTTGAGAAACAAAGAAAGGTCTTGAGATCTTTAGGCTATTCATGTTTTCCTTTTTAGAAAAATTTGTCTTTAATTCTTTAGTCCCCAAATATGTAATTATAGTAGACAAAACAGGAGCAATAACTAAATTGTTCATTGACATATCTGCTTTGTCTAAATTGCTCTTGAAGTGTTTCAGAATTCTTCATAATATTGCATTGACTGGTCTGATCAAAAGAGAGGACATTTACTTACAAATATGTAAAAGCATCTAGAGTTTGAAAGTCAACGAATATTTGTCCAAAACTTACATACTTGTTCCACTAAAAGCCTCTGCTTCTAAGCATTTAGTTATCACTAATATATCACTTAGCTATCACTTCATAGTCATTGAAAATATGGGAAAGAAACATTGAAAATATTGCTTGAAGAAATGCAGCTTATCTGGCTACTTTCATGATTTTTCAGATGCAATATGGAAGAAAAAGATATATAAACACTCTTTCCCTGGGTAGCAGATCAAACAAAGGGTAGATTTTTATCTTTGCAATAGCTCCTAGAGGAAAAAACAAAATAAAAGATGGTTTAGAAGGAAAGAAAAGCATTTATAATCCTTGGCTGTCTTATTAATAAGAAAGTAGAGAAATTCTTGACATATGGGTAATAACATTACATGTGCTGACTGTCTGAGTCGGATATAATTCCAGTGTGCAGTTCAGATCAGCACAGGAGATTTAAAATCCCCAAAACTTCTTACAAAATCAGTCCTTATCAACTTACGTTAATTGGGCGAAAGGCTATATTTCCATATGAGGTTTAAAAAAGTGTTGGATCATTAATTTATTCACTCATTCATTCATTCACCTTTTTTTTCCAGTTTGAATTTATAGAATATCAGTTGGGTGTAAGGTCCTGATTCTAACTGTAATGTACTTACAATAACTCAAGAAAGGGTAAATAAAGGTATATACTAATTATTTTACTAATTTATTAATTTATTAATGTATTCCCTAAAGCCTAGTAGAGTGTATAGTGCCAAGCTTCTCAAACCTAAACCAAAAATACGAAGCAAATTTGTGACATTTCCTGGAATCTTCTCTCCCTGGAGTTCTGGGATGTTAGTTGCAGCTTTGCTTAATTCATGATAGGACTGGAAGTTGATTCACTGAATATAGTTCATGGTCTAAGTACATAGGTTGGGAAATTCTTTTGTATGAAAATTTAAGTCAACAGAGAAAACAGTCTTTTACTACACCACTTCGTTTATGCAAATGTATATTTGAGCCCCTTTATCTAAAACCTTGATTTTCTCATTTATCTGCACTTATATAAACTTGTATAAGGACAGACCAGCAAAGATAGTGATTTCTTACCTGCAGGGTGATATCTGTTATGTAATATTAGGACGACTGCATAAAAAACTAGGATTTTAGATAGAGATCAAGGAAATAATCTATGCCTACTGTCTACAGCATTACAAGTTCTGCTGTATTAATCTAGTTTCCAAAATACACTATCTTTTTCTTTCAAAAAGTTTACAGACAAGTGTCCAGAATCTTGGTTTCTGAATATGTGCGTGTGCATGTGTGTGTGTGTGGAGGTTGAATAATGAAAGAAGCGTACTCCTGTTATGGCACTTATGGAATTACTGTGGTGTACAGTTCCCTAAGCCTTAGTTTCCTTTTCTGCAAAGTGGGGTTAGAAACTGTAAAAGGCAAGAAGACGGATGTGCCCTAAGAGCCTGCAGAAGGAACATAGTTCTGCTGACGCCTTGATTTCCTTCTCTGCAGAATCTTGTTCATTATTGTATTCCCAACACCTACTTGTTGTGTTGGGAATACAATAATGAACAAGATAAGAGGTTGAATAAATGATGAATATGTGCATTCTTAGCTCTGTGCTTATACAGTGCTTATTGTATTAAGACAGTTGGTGCTGTTGTTGTGGCTGGTATACTAGTATATGACTAGTAGTGGTAGCGTAGCGTTAGTAGCAGCAGTGGCAGCCGTAGTTCAGTAATATTGACTCTTGTATCGGACTGGAGATTTCCTGACACACTGATACCCACTTCTAATAACCAGTGCCTACCCAACCCCTAACACCGAGCAGATATTCGCATATTTACTGAATGGGAACATTGAATAAATTTGTTTGTATATAATTTTATAATTAACAACTGGAAGAAAGACAGGCAGAAAGAGAATTTAGACAAAGAACCATGGGATGGGATGACTCACCCTTCTTGTTTCTCACAAGGAATGAAATGATAGGAAAGTAGGAGAGGAGTGGGGTACATTTCCAACATTAGCTGGAAAAATATATCAACTGTGTGGTCTAATCCTATCTTCACAACAGCCCTATGAGGAAATAGGAATAGAGAGGCTAAGTCGCTTTCCCAAAGTCACAAAGCTAGTATGGTGATGGGTTTAGCCATGGAATAAGGCCTGTTTGTCTCCGAAGCCCCTTCTCTTTCCGCATCCCCCCCGAGGTAAAGCTGAGAACTTCTTTTGGGGTCAACTAACACCCAAGAGTTTAGAGTTTTGAGCTTCAGGGAAAGGCTTTGCAATATGTATGTCCTATTGCCACTGAAGGAGCAAAAGAGACATCATGTTTAACTGAGCCAAGTTCAGTTTCAATTAAGCAAAAGAGACAGGCTGAACTGTAGGGCTGCGGTTCAGGGTGGACAGCTTGAGCTTGGCAACATCTAGATGTGGTTGCAGTTGCAACCGTTGGGGCCAGATGGCTTTTGCAGAAAGACCTAGACCCTGGGCAGAAAACCTAGCCTACTTTCTCTGGATGGAAATAGTTTAACATATAGGATTTTGACAGTACTTTCACCAAAAGTTACTGGTGCTTTCACATTGTTTAGAATCATTTTGATTTCTTATAAGCAGTTAAATCATGAATTACCTGAAATCATTCCTGTCATGAACTGTCCATTCTCCCTTGTGGTGTTTCAATCAGCCCTCCAGGATTTCCAGGTCTATACTTGAGATTAAAAAGAAAAATCTTAGTGAAATTTATTTAAGGAGATCAACTAATTTCTTAAAGAGTAGTGGCCATTTTAATGGGAGGCCTTTAAGCAGTGGTTATTGAGGAGAAAATCATCATTTAGGACTGAAAAAAGTTGGCCTTTTCAGCAAGGAACTGGTAAAGGAGGTGCTCTTAGAAGAAAGAGTAATGTAAGTAGGAAACATCATAAAAGTAATCAGGCAGGATACCTTTGAAAGGTAACTATTATGAAAGGGAAACTATAGAACCCCTTCAGGAGATTTTTCTGTGATATGTACTAAGTGTTTTTTCTTAAAAAGATGCAAAGTACATTTCACTTCACATAAATTCAACATTAATCAATCAATCAATTAATTCAGTGTCTAGTATATAAGAAATTATATTCAGTTCTGCT
>NW_006785906.1:605816-632024 GCF_000442215.2 Lipotes vexillifer
TTTTTTTTTGCGGTACGCGGGCCTCTCACTGTTGTGGCCTCCCCCGCTGCAGAGCACAGGCTCCGGACACGCGCAGGCTCAGCGGCCATGGCCCACGGGCCCAGCCGCCCCACGGCATGCGGGATCCTCCCAGACCGGGGCACGAACCCGCGTCCCCTGCATCGGCAGGCAGACTCCCAACCACTGCACCACCAGGGAAGTCCTGTGTGACATCTTTTTAACCATTCTTCTGTTGATGGATATGTAGGTTTAAAGATGAAAGTGGCCTACTCTCTTCCACGTAGTAATGGAAAGATACAGTCACTCTGGAAGGTCAGGTCACTGTCTTTGGAGATACTTTACATGGTAGCATTGCTTAAAACTATGACTTTGTCTGCAAATCAAGAACGTAGCTATCTTTCACAGGTGGTCTAACATTAACAAAGGTTGTAAGAGATATATAAAATCAGTAGGCAAAATTAATAAATTATAATATGAAATAAGATAAAGACTGTATTAATATGGTTATGTTTAGCCCCTTTTCTACCTGGAGGTTATACCATCATGGAAAATCAAATCATAAGAATCAAAGGCAGAAGGCTCCTGGGCAGGCAGGGAATTAGAACAATGCAAGTTGAATGGATCAAACATTTAACAACAGTGTGGTGCATTCATTTGCTCACAGAAATGGCCCTGCTGGTATGACAAGCAATTGAAATCTCTCTGTCAAGTCTCCATTTCCCTATGGTCAAGATAGGCTGGGTTATGCCATGGTAACAAGTGAATCCAAAAATCTTTTTTTTGAATTTAATTTTATTTGTTTTTTTATACAGCAGGTTCTTATTAGTCATCCATTTTATACACATCAGTGTATACATGTCAATCCCAATCTCCCAATTCATCACCCCCCCACACACACACACCCCATCCCCCGCCGCTTCCCCCCTTGGTGTCCATACGTTTGTTCTCTACATCTGTGTCTCAATTTCTGTCCTGCAGACCAGTTCATCTGTACCATTTTTCTAGGTTCCACATATATGCGTTAATATACGATATTTTTCTCTTTCTGACTTACTTGACTCTGTATGACAGTCTCTAGATCCATCCACGTCTCTACAAATGACTCAGTTTTGTTCCTTTTTATGACTGAGTAATATTCCATTGTATAAAGGTACCACATCTTTATCCATTCGTCTGTTGATGGGCATTTAGGTTGCTTCCATGACCTGGCTACTGTAAGTAGTGCTGCAATGAGCATTGGGGTGCATGTGTCTTTTTGAATTATGGTTTTCTCTGGGTATATGCCCAGGAGTGGGATTGCTGGGTCATATCTTAGTGGTTTAAAATGCTAAAGGTTCTTTGTTGCTCAACCTATGTGTCCATTTCACATTGGCTGTCTGTCTGGCCCATGTTATGCTTACTTCATGGTTAGAGTGGTGGGATGGCTTCTATCTAGATCACTGCTGGTTGTCATGGCAGAGAGAAAAGAGACACGTTGAACCACATACCACCAGCTCTTCAAGTTGTTGCAAATGATACATCTCACTTCAGCCCATATTCCATTAGACAAAGCAAATATTATATACTCCCCGAGTTCAAGCAGGCAGGGATGAGTGAGAATGATCCTCTTATAGGGCATTGGGAATATTTAGCATTCTGGAATGCAGTCTGTTGCACTAGTTCAGGTTCGGATGATGACCGACATTTTATCTCTGACTTTTTTTTTTCTTCCTTATTTAACTAAACCTTTGATTGAGTATTTTAATATGTTAAATAAAAAGGCATCCATCAGGTCACAAGAAACTCTCTTTAGAGTGAGAAATTTTCTAACTCTTTAAGGTAACTTTGTGTGTCTCTACTTTGATTCACTGAAGTAGGCTGTACCATACAATTCAGGACCGTGCTCTTATATTTTGGAATCCACCTCACTGTTATAACCCATGCATTAACAGGAACTTTATAGAATCCGAGGTGCTGACAGTCTATACAAGCTAGGTATTAGTCAAGATAACTATTGTTATTTTGTAGTTAGTTTATAGTAAACATCTCCGTGTCTTAATACAACAAACGTTTCTTTCTTGTTGATATCATAGTCTGATAAGGGTCTGGTAGTTCTCTTTGATGGCTCTGCTCTGTGCCAGATATCTTCTCTTTGACACTCTATTCACACCCATCCTCCACCTTGGTGTGTGCCTCAGAGGCTGTCCTAATTAGACTTCATCAGGGGCTCCGTTGCTATCTATTTCTGGTTGGGTTTAGCCAATGGAGGACAATAACAGAAAATTACTGAAGAACAGATGGGAATAGGTTGAAGTTTTTATTTCCGCAGTGCTCTCTCTCCTGGCAGTGTGCTTCTTTTAAAGAGAAATTTTCCAGTCAAGTGGCGTTCTTTATGCAACTCTCTCTCTGGGTTCTGGAATCTATATCCTTCATTTACCTCTTCAGGCCTAGGAGTAAGGATGTCTCCCCATTGTTGGTAAACACCTGGGGCACTGCATTATTCTTCGTTGCTATCAGTAAAACTTGCCCTTGCCTATGTAATTTGTTCCTTTGCATCCAGCTCAGTTTTTCAATCTGTGTGAGCCACATGGTTATCTACTAGGACTCTGACATATATTCTCAAAGCTGTCTGGTAATTCAAGCTCGTTCCACCTTGTGATGCTACCATCTTAAACACGTGAACTCTGTGGTTGCTGCGGAAGTAAAGGCAGACTGTGGACACTTGAACAGGGTTTTGTGGTCAGTCCTGTATGTGCAAATACTACCGCCCACATCTCATTGACCGGAACCTAGTCACATGGCCCCAGCATAACTGAAATGCAGTCTTCTCGTGGACCCAAAAGGTGGGAAAGAAATGGGATTTGCTGAGCACAGCATTATATGTGTCACAGGTGGAGGTGGACAGTAGGTAGATGGAATGTGGGCATTAACTCAGAAAGATGATATTAAAGACATATACGAGAAGTTTGGACGATACTAAACATTGTGCCAAATTCAACCAGGTGCATCCTCCCATCTCTCGACCAGATGTCCTTACATTTACAGATAGCATCATAATTCTCCAATTTACTCAGGCTCTCTGACCTTCAGTCTCTTCCTCTACTTATATATTAAGTTAGGACTAAACTTGCAGATTTCAGTTCTGTGGTTCTTCTGCATCTCACCTGTTCCTTTGCATTTTAACTAACAGCGACCTGGCTTAATGTGCTAGGTGAAGCTGCACAAGTAAATGAGAATTGTTGGAGAAATGGTCTATAGAAAAGAAGACAACAAATGGCAGACTCTCAGGTATGTCCACAAACGTGGAAGCAAAAGGAGAAGTCATAGAGATAGACCAAGAAGGCTCAGTAAGAGGTCTAAGAGTTAGCACAATATCATCAAAGACAGTTCAGGAATGAAGTTTTTGAAGGGGGCATGATCAAAGGTGACAGATTTGGGCAGGTATGAGAGGACATGCAAAGGAAGTTGAGGCATTCATGCTTACGTCTCGACCGATATTGGATTGGACTGAGCAATCAGGAGGCACTGAATGCTGCATAGCGACTATGGAGAGGAGGATGTTTCAGAGCAATGAGTGCCTGCATTCCCATCACTATCATGCTTTGCTTCCTTTCCATCCTCAGCACAACAGTTTACCTGGTACCTTCCCCAAACATCTTACTTTCTTTACCTTCTACCACATCTATTTTTCAACTCCAGATATCGCTATTTTCTCTGCTCTTCCTGTCTTTGAAGCACACCTTATTTGTGTTATTTAATCACAGTTGGTTCTCAATCATCACTCAATAATACTTTGATTCTTACTGATTCTCTATTCCAATGTTCTGTTCTAAATCAAACTTACTAAGCCTCTCTTAACCACACACATACCCTTCAATGAAGCTCTGCTTTTCTTCCTTCTACCTAAAACTTCTTTGTTCCTTTGACTCCTTGGTATGTTTAAGAAAGTAGAGACTTTCCTTTCTAAGGAATATGTTGCTGTTTGCTTTTCTCACTCCCCAAAACACCTTAATTCCTCTGGTTTAATTAGCATCTTCAAATATTCAGTTTCTCCACTACTGCTTACTCCTTTGCTTCAGGGATTAAGAACAGATTGAGAACAAATCATTGAAATCTCCATGACCACCTTTAGATGATATGTTTGGCCTCTTCCCCACCAGACCCTGACAATTTGCTAAACAAATGATTATCATTGGCGTGATAGCCAGTTCTTTTCATTTTCCCCAGCTAACCCTCTGCTGAAATTGCTAATAAGCTGCAGAAATGGACAGTGGCAGGCAGGCGATATGGCTAGGGTGGGAGGCCTTGCTAACCCACAGGCAGCAAATCTAGAAATGAGCACGTTGCAGGAATAGTAGTCCCATCTCCAGAGGTAGATCCCCCATCTCTTCTAATCTCCCCAATACTAGGGTAATTATGTACAGACTGAACCACCCTTGAGGACTATTCAGTGCTTTTCATTTGGCTTTCCCTTTGGGCTGGCTGAAGTAATTGTTTGCTTTCCCACGTCCAGATGCTTTGAATGTGTGCTCTGTATTGTAGCTATCGCAGTGACCTTTACACCAAGCTACATATTAAAATATTTTTGTCTATTTTTTATGTATTCTAAATTTCTTCTTCATCTGTAAATTCATCCTCATCTTTATGCCCAAAATAGGAGACATAGTACATTTGAAAACTAATCACGTAGCACATTTGCAAGGTATGTTCCCATACTTGGTCTGCTTTAGCCTCAAACCAAAGTATAAGGTTGATATTAATTCCATGTTACAAAGAAGGAAATTGTGGCTGGGACAGGCTCAGGCCCTTGACTAGCTGGCTCTTGTTCTTTGTAGCTCCTGTTCCTGGATGCTAAGTCCTTTTATCTGCATTTCTGCTTTCGTAATTGCTTTTGACAAAAGGAAACAGGAACATGCTTGAGAAGCAATAGGCTTTCCAGATGAGTTGCCAGACTAAATGACCTTTAAGGTTTGTTCCAATCTGGATGTCTCTGATTCTCTCCTGATTATAGTGTGATAGTATTAGGCAATCATTGTAATTGTCCTAGCTGAATGAGAGAGTAGCTGACTGAGTGAATTATTATTTTCAGCAATAATTTTTAATATCTTCTATTTTTATTAATTAGGAAAGAAATCCCAAGTTCTCCGAGGGAAAATGTATATTTACGTGCACTTAGAGTTCAGTAGTAAAGAGCATGGGCCACTTACTAGTGGATGATTTTGGGTAAGTTAACATTTCCTTTCTGCCCCTTAGCCCCTTATTCATAATATGGGGTGAATAACGTACCTACCTGTAGAGTTTTTGTGAGGTTCAAATTACTGTGCACATGTAAAGTGCTTAGAATGGTGCCTGGCACATAGTAAGTTCTCAGTAAACAGCAGCTGACCTTATTTTTTGTAAAAATAGAAAAGATGTATAAGGAAACTGTCATTTTAAGAATAGTTAGCATCAATTGATTTACAGCTTAAAGTTGCTTATAGTATTTGACCATTGAATTTTTGCAAAAACCTTATATGCACTATCTCATTTAACCCAAACTATCAGAGACTAACAATTATTATTACCATTTAATAGATGAGGAAACTGAGGCATAAGGAAGTTATTTAACTTACTTCAGTCTCACAGATATGAATTATGTAAGAACGAATCAAACAAGTTTGTCTGGAGAAAGGCCATAGCTCTAACTAATGTGCTAAGCCTTTCTGGTATGTTTTACATTAAACAATGATTAAAAAAAATTGAAAGTCTTTTAAATGCAATTGGGAATGGTATCGTAGAATAACACCTGTATTCCATTTCTACTATAATCAGACATTTAAAATTGTATACCTTGGGCTTCCCTGGTGGCGCGGTGGTTGGGAGTCCGCCTGCTGATGCAGGGGACACGGGTCCGTGCCCCGGTCCGGAAGGATCCCACGTGCCGCGGAGAGGCTGGGCCCGTGAGCCATGGCCGCTGAGCCTGCGCGTCCGGAGCCTGTGCTCCGCAACGGGAGAGGCCACAGCAGTGAGAGGCCCGCGTGCCGGGGGAAAAAAAAAAAAAAAAAAAAAAAAATGTATACCGTGATAGTCAGTGGCATGACCCGCAAAATTGTAAATAATGAAAGTAGATCCTTGCAATGAGTGTTTATTATGAAGCGCTTTACTTTCATTCTCTCACCTAAAACTCTCAGAAGAGGCAGGAGTACAGAAGGGTATGTGCCACACCCTTAACCATAATGCTTCCCACCTTGCTCTTCATCTTGTCAATTAGATAAAAGAACAGTCAAAAATATGTTTGAGGATCTTTGTTTTTTGTTCTTTCCTGAATGAATATCGATAATAGGAGGAAAAATATCTAAAATACATATGAGGGAAAAAAAAGATTATTTTCAAAAACAAAAACCTCTAGCCTTTAAGTAATTCATCACGGAGATAAAGCAATAGTTTCACGCCTCATAACAATTTAATAAATATTACTAAAATATGGCAACTGCTACCATGACTCATTAGCAAGCTGTTTGTGTAATATAAAGTTATCCAGAACTGTTTGGGGGAGTTGGTATGTTAATGTAAAACACAAAGTAATCTCTGAAGAAAGTCAGGAACATATGGTCTCTGCTCATCAGCTAACCCCCAGGGATTACACCAGAATCTCTTTTCTTATAGCTCCATGACATTGAGAGGAGAGATGGGAAGAAGATAGGGGAAAAAAGAGCAGTGGAAAGAGAAACATTGATTACTCAAACCATAAAATTGTACTTGGAAGGATAAATCAAGAATCACAAAGTTAATATCTTCAAGGAATCTGTTAAAATACAAGTGGAACATTGTAGCATTGGAAGTTTTCAGAATATATGTTCTGAATCTTGGCACACAGTTAATCATTTCAGCAACCACAATAAAATGCTGCATATAGCATGCCACTGGCCAACATAAATGAGTTGGATGCCATCTATCAAGATCAACATTCCTTTGAACATATTTTCAATGTTTTAAATTCCGAAGTTTACATACATATTAGACCATCTCTCTCTTAAAAGGAATATGGTATATTTTCTAATTTAAAGAGGCCTATCTTGTCCCAATTAAATGTGTCTGAATAGAAAACTGTAGTGTTAACAACATCTGTCAGCGATCATTTATGTATAAGTAGAATTATGTACTTTAAGGATTATGTTTACTTAATAATCATCCCTGCTCCCTGGAATTGGGAGATCAGAAACTTTTTTTTTTTTAACCCAATGATATGATATAACCACTAAATTTTGAATAACACTATCATTGCAGGATAAGGCCTGGCTATTAGTTGGAAAAATAAAATGATTGGTCAGTACTTTACATTCTGGAGCGTCTTTTTAATGGAAAAATTATCTCGAGTGCATTTTTAAGACAGTTCAATAGGGCTCTTGTGAATGCGTTGTTTTTGTTTAGTTGGAAAACTTTTAAAGGAGGTATCATTTTATCACTTTTACATTTGTGTTCTTTTGTTTTAATTTGCTCTAAAATCCTTTCAGTTTCACATTTTATCCTAAGTCTAGGTATGATGCAGCCCCAAACCTTCCCCCAGGCAAAGTCAACCTTGGGTTATTTAAAGAGTGGCTTTATGACAATTTCATAAGTAAATGTAGTTAATGAAAAAAAGCAAGGATATATACTTAAAATAAATAAATATAATAAGTAATTCTTTCACTTAAGATTTGGATTACTTCAAGAAGGAGTGGGATTAGGATATAACTATATTAATATTGATATATATTTTATATACATATAAAGAAGATTTTCCTGAGAAAATAGAGAAGTAACAGGGAGAAAACTGAAATATGACTGTAACATATCCAGACAAGAGGCTTTGTATAGAGAAAAAGAGAGCACTAAATTTGCCAAATATAAAGATTTTATGGATAGAGTTAATATTACTTTTATTTAGGCATCTGAGGCTTGGTCAGACTCTTCTCAATGAGTCTATTTTAAGGTGAAGTTATTAAAGGCTGGCTCCCATTTCACAGAAATTATCTGAAGTTGTTTTGTGTGGAAACAGCCTGCCTCATGTGATTGCACTTTGAAGCACTCCAGCTAGAAGGCGGCTATGTGACCTGAAATTTAAATATACAACAAATTCAGTCAGGTGCCAGGGTGCCTGCCTGCTGGCCGGCCATATTGGAAGAGGGGAGAAGTGAAGGGCAGGGGGTTGAATGGAGATTGGGATGTGTGAAAGGGAAGACTTAAACTTTGGGGCTGGAAGAGTGCAGGGTGCTGCAAGAAGCAATGTGTCAAGCTGAATAATTCATGGTGCAGTACTAATTTTGACTCTGGAGAAAATTGCTTTCTCGCTGTGCCAAGAGCTAGGCAATGAGACCAAAAATCAAAGAGGAAGCTAAATTGAAGGGGAGAAAACACCCTGAATCAACACAATATCAAATTGACAACCTGTTTAAGGTTGCAAGTATTGTCAAAACACATGAATACACATTTTAAACCTTACCTAAAATTGAGCATTCAGATTTATGCACATACTGATTTGTATGCAATAATAGGTAAATATTTTATAATTATCTTCAAAAATAACTCCTTGATATTAATGCAGAGACTTCCAGTAAGGAAATAAGCATTTGTGTTGTTCATTGGTACTTGGTAAAAACAAACTGCATGTCTTGGTATAGTGTAACGGATCCATCATCACTTTCTACTTACACAATCATATGAGTGCCAGCAATGACCTTTTGAGTTAATTAACAAAGCTGCCATAAATATGGAACTTGATAAATGTTAATATTTATTGGATTTCTAAAATCCAGATGGTCTTCCAGTTTCCTGAGTAGATGGAATTAAATAAGAGTACTTCTAAAGTACTACCTTAGGCTTCCTATCTATCACCTGTTCACTTAATTCTTTTCTTTAATGATTAGAATGAATTACAAATATTTCTAAAAGCAAACCACTGATTCAAGTTTAAGCCATTAACCAAGGTTTAAACTATAGGACTTTTTGCTCAAATATAGCAGCATTTAGAAATTTGGTCCTTCGTTTCCTTTTCTTTAAAGAGTTCTTTAAGGAGTTCAAACAGCTTCTCAGAGGTAAATGCAGGATTAGATAATGAAGATATTTGAGGTGAAGTCTTTCTCATTTTGTTTGTTTTGTTTTCTAAGGAAAAGCCAGATTTGACTCCGGGTCATAGAAAGGCATCCTTGGCAGAAAAGTGCCATCCCATGAGTGGCTGAATAAGAGTGTGCATCCTGCCTGCTCACAGGTAGCCAAGCGAGTCTTCTGAGACAGAGCAGGGTTTCTAAAAATCACCTCTGGCAAAGATGAGGGCTTTTCCTTAGTGGTTTGCACTGTTGTATAGGGCTGATGAGACACCATTCTTTAGGACTGGCTGGAAATAATAGTTACTTAAAACTAGGAGAACTGGGGCTTCCCTGGTGGCGCAGTGCTTGAGAGTCCGCCTGCCGATGCAGGGGACACGGGTTCGTGCCCCGGTCCGGGAAGATCCCACATGCCGCGGAGCGGCTGGGCCCGTGAGCCATGGCCACTGAGCCTGCGCGTCCGGAGCCTGTGCTCCGCAACGGGAGAGGCCACAACAGTGAGAGGGCCGCGTACCGCAAAAAAAGAAAAAAAACCTAGGAGACCATCAGCAAGCCAGTGTAAAATTCAGTTGAGTGTGCTTAGCCTTCCAGAATGCGTTTAGCTATTGCTATGGCGGCACTTAGTATGACATAGTATTTGTCTTACTTAATATAGATTTTGAAGACAGGACAGCAGGCTGGCAGCACAGAGCATATTTTGGAGGTGCTGTTAACATACCTCTTCCTCTGAAATGCAGTGCACTGTGCCCCTTTAGCAAGGACCTAAGGTGACAAAGAGTGCTGAGTTTGTCAGGATGCTTGCTGTCTACTTTTTAGGTCCCTGCAATGGCAAGATCACCGTGTGGGTCATCGTGCAGGAGGGGGCTGTGGAGACAGAAGACGTGGGTTCTCTTTCTAGGTCCTCCACTTACTGGTGCTTCACTCTTGGGCAAGTCACTTCAATTTGCTTGGTTTTCATTTCCTCATATGTAAAATGATCATTTTCCTATTAGTTGGAACCTATGAAATTGCTGATATTTGACTGACCTAGGAAAACAGCAGTTTCTTATGGTTCAAACTAATAAATACTTCCGAGACTTGTTCTAAGGATCAAATGAAAAGCACCTTGTACATAAGCACACAAATGCAAATTGCATACTTGTCCTGCTATAGTCAACATTTTGTGGAGACTCAGTGAGATAGTATCTGAAAAGCAATAATAGCATTCAGTAAGAATCAGTTCCCTTCATTGTCATTCCAAGCACTTTTTAAATTTCAGCGGCTGTCTTAAACTTAACACTTTTATAGTGTTTTACAACTTAGAAACTGCTTTCACGTAAATTAGCTTATTTGCTTTTTATAACAACTCAATGATAAGGAGATGAATTTTCTAGAGAAGTTGCGACTTGAGCTGGGTTATCCAGGAAGGTAGAGGGATCTTGCACATTGCTGTTTACAGTATATGGTCATAGCCACATACTCATGTCCCAGAATTGGTAAAACATTCAGCCTGGGAAACAAAACATGTCAGTGAAAGGCATGTCACTTTCCAATCTGTAGTCAGAAACAATTAGATCAGTGATCTTAAAATATTTTGATCAGAAACTAACACAACATTGTAAAGCAACTATACTCCAATAAAAATTAATTTAAAAAAAATTTGATCACACAACCTAAATGTAACAATGTTAGGAGTAGGAAACATTAATTCATGTGTGATTACCTATGAATTGTCTGTGCATGACAGAAGTAACACCTTGTGAACATTATAAAATATACATAAACATCAAAATTTTTAAAGAAAAGATTTAGAAATGAGTGTATTACAGAGTTCTAATATTTTCTCCCTGTATCCCAAAGGACTGCACAATTACAGCTGCTTAAATAGCAATACTGGTGGATTTCTGTGAGTTCCATGACTCCCAGGACCTGCTGAAGGCCCCAAAGACAGAGAAAGCTTTGGGATTTGTACTCAGGTCAAATGGTTTCTGAACTTAGTGCAGCTAGAACCCGAACATGTGACTCACAAGCGAGGGAGCAGGTATGGGGGTGCTGGCAGCCTTACTTGGAATCAAAGGTCTTATCACCCAACACTCTAATTTTGGGCAAGGTGCAAGCTCCCTCAACCTCAATTTCCTAAACATGGGTTTATTTTGGGATAAGAAAGTAATGAAATATTGTGGGGGAAGTACTTTCCAGTCTGTATTATAAAATATAAGGCATTATCAGTGTGCTTATTTTTGTTTTCTATACCAGCATTTTGGGTAATGTAGGCAACACAGTAGGATTTGTTGAATGAATGAATGAGAAAAGAAATTAATTAATTGAAAGAACACATTATCTTGCTATGTCACTAAAGATGTTTCCAGAAACAGAAAACGTATGAAAATATATTGTCAGAGCAAGGTTTCTTGGGTTTTGTTTGTTGGCTTAATTTCAAATAATGAGAATAATGGAGATAAATGACTCCAGAATTGGTTAATTTAATAGCTCAAAGCCATTGGTAAGGACCCACTGAGTTTTTTGAACAGTGACTCTCTTTGGCTGGATCTACTCAATTTCCAAGATGCTGCCACGGTTCTAAGCAGCTAGGAAGATGGCAGTGTCCATAGGCTCAGTGGCTGTTTTTATGCCACAGGCCCATTCTTTCAGGACAAGAGCAGTGATACTGATAGGATTTCTTTGGCTTAATAGAGGTTCAACCTTAGGGCTGGAGAAAGGGTCAAGCCTCCCTTAAAGCAAAGGAATTTTATGACCAAGAAGGAGAAGCAGCTCTGGCCATCGGTTGGGTCATCAGCCAACAACATTGCTCCACTAGCCTGTCCATGGCTTGTTGCTTATCCTTGCAGGCAGCCCACTGTCTCTCCTGGGGTGTGTGACCACCCAATGTGTGAGTAAGGCAGGTATCTGATTGTATTCTATCATGCTTTTTTATTTTCATTTTTGACAAAGACCTTTATTTCACAATGGCTTCTTCACAAATTTCTTCAGATACTAATAGGAAAGTAAAAATGCACAGTTTCTGTTTCCTCCAGCTAGGGTGTCACTCTGTTTCTCATTCATCTTACTAAAGTTTGTGGATTCTTGCTCATGACCCCCTTCATGGCAAATATCAGTTAAGCACTTATATCTAGGGAAGCCCTCCTTTATTAATGTGAAGTTAATTAAGAATGTGTGCGTCTCCGACACTTATCATTACAGTGAGAAGAAATTAATTTTTTCAAGTCCAGTGAAATTTCATTAAGTGAAAAGCTTTTAACTCTTATAATAATACATGTGAAGAATTATGAGAAATAATTGGCTGTATTTCTGGAACAGATGCATTTAATAATAGGTCAGATGAGCAAAATGGCTATAAATCAAATTTGAATGCAGGATTTCTCAGGTGATAACAAATGGGAAAATATGGCTTATTGGTAATATTTTGACTTCAGATCATTTAAAATACTCAGGATTCATTCTTCTAGTTTCATTTCACTTCTTGCTTTTTTTTTTTTTTCATCATTCTTTTAAACTTAATATGTTAGAGGTCTCGCTTCCAGCTATTCTTTATTCATCTCCACTTCAAAATCGATTTATATTTTATCAGTAATCATCAGTGCTACTACCATGATTAATATGAGTATGTCTGTGTGTGTGGATGGGTGTGTGTCACGTGAACTTTAAGACAATTTTATGCAGAATCATCTTCTGTTACTACTTTTCAAGTCATTAGCATGACCAGCCAAAGTGTTCTGAATAAATTACGTAGTTCATGGCTGAAGCAAGCATTTGTTTTTCAACAATTTGTTTTCATACACCTCAACTTATGCCAGACAGACAGACTTCTAGTTATGCCATCTGACTTATATATGGTACTTTGAGGCTTTGTACTTAAACATTTTAAAAAGTGTGGTATTTCAAATATTCTGTGGACCTAATTTTTTCAGGCAGTATGTCTTTGTAGTTTTAAGAACTTTGATAATTATCTAGATTTGGTGCTTTGTAAACAATTAAAATAATAATCACTTATAGAAAATATGCCAATTCCTTACTGCAAACCATCTGACTTCGTGTATGGTTTGTAAGGAAAATCCTTGGGTATTTCTGTGTATTTTATGTTTCCGTCACAAGGCCAGATGATTTCCTTCAGAACCAAGGAAAAGGAGCACTTAGAAAGTGTTGAAAATCAATTATCTCATAATTTGGTATCTACTCTGGTGCATAGTCTGAAATATCAGCGGTGGTTTACAGAAAAAACCTTTCACATATTTTTAACACCGTATCTTTCTAAATGTTTTAACCAGCATTATTGCTTTTTTGTACTCAAAAGTTGTGTTTCAGCTTAATGATTACAGGTACAGAGAGTGACATGCTTTTCTTCCCTAGAAAATTACTGAAAAACTAGACGTCAGAAATCAGATTTTCTAATCTTCGTCCAGTCTACCGTTTAGCATAAAAAGGATTCTCATATTGTGTTTCTGCAGATCACCTATACTGAGCAAACCTAGGCAAAGCAATTCTGCTGCTGATCTTGAATTAAGATAGTCTTTTCACAATTCAAAGAAAGAAATTAATAGACATGATTTTTTCAATTAAAGTTATTCTTTATTCAATTTATTTCCTGAAATTGTTCATCTTCCAGGAAGACCTAGGATGAGCTAAAAATAGAACTTGGAAACAGCAGCTTCCACTCCATATGACAGGGTTTTGGTGAGAGTGTCTACAGGGGTGGTGAGCTTTGTCACATGTGTCATGTGGCCACATTGCTGGTGGCTCCTAATGTGGTTAAGACCATGGACTCTGCATTCTGACTATTTGGGCTCCACCACTCTTAGCCAAATCCTAGCTCAGATGTTCTAAAGTGTCATTCCGGGACCAGCAGCATCAGGATCACCTGGGAGCTTGTTACAAATGCAGATTCTCAGGCCGAACTCCAGACCTACTAAATTAAATCCTCTCTGGGTGGGGCCCTGAATCTACATTTTCACATGCCCTCCATGTGAATATTGGGCATGTGATGTTGCCTAAAGCCTAAGAGCCACTGTCCTAGATCCAGCAGTGGACAAATTGCTTAATATCTTCGTGCTTCACTTTTCCCAGTTGTAAGTGTGGATAATAATAGTGTTTATCTCATAAGGTATTGTGATGATTAAAGAAAATCGTGTAGCGATTTCTGCAAAAGTGCCTGGCATATAGTGAGTAATCTCTAAACACACAGATACATGGCTTCTATGTGCTCCAGCATCTGAGCACATTTGAAAACCAGTGTCTAATATGACGTTTCTTTCTTCAGTCAGTCACTGCAGAACTAAGGTTGCAAATTCTTGACTCTAATGCATATTTTAGAAAGCGAAAGGTTATTAAAATTTCATTTCAAAATGTCTTTCATTAGCTTTATATTCCTTAAAGTGCCTATCTTGTTTTACCTTCTAAATGAAATTCATTTTTCTTTCAGTACAAATTCATTTTTTTTCCCTTGGCTCTCATCCTCATTTCTTACTTTTTTCATTTTCTTTTTTGGTCTGGATATTTTCTTGAACATCTTTTCAGTATTCTAATAATGTATATCGAATACCCAAAGAAAATATACTTTTGGAAAGATTGATCAGCTAAAATTAATGAATATGAATGAGTATCCTGTGTTTAACATATAAGTAAGATAACCACCTTTTCTCTGTCATATTTACCTTCTGCAAATGGGAAGGTAAATATAATGTGGTCATTAATAATAATGAAAGAATGCCATTTTGTATAAGCATTTAGATTATGTCATACATTTTAAGGAGCTAAAATTATATTAGGAGTCTTGCTGGTATACACCTTTTCCTGATTTATTCTTTTTACCAACTGCATGAAAATTCACTGAAAAAATTCAGTCCAGAGTTGGGATAGGGAGCTAATGTTTAAGTTGTTTGTTATCCATGAAGCAAAATTTTATTGTGTTAGATATATTGGCAGGGAGATTTGGGATCCAGTTCAGTTCAGTCATTGAGGACACACTGTGCTTCACACTGTGGAAAATATGGCATCTCCAGCATCCTCCGTTCCTAAGGAGGCTTTCATCTGTGGACTCAGCACCACCCTGTACCATCCTCATTCAAGTCACTCCATAATCTGGCACACCTAGCCTCTGTATGTGGCTCTCACATTTTCTCTGCCTGACTTCTTTGCTGTGATTGGTGTTTTCCTGATTTTCTCATGTGTCTTTCTTCTTGTGCATCTTTACTTATGCTCTCTTCTTTACCTAGAAAGCCATCTTCTAGCTTTTTTATGTCACTCCCATAGTCTCGTCTATTTTTGGATTGTAATCTGAGTTTAATAAAAATGTTTCCTGAAGCTTTGTCTTGTGGACACTAGGATTAGAAATAAAGGGCTAGAAATGGGGGTCTACATGATTTATGGGCTGATTGCATCTAGGGAAGTGAGCATTTAGACTTGCATTGCAAAGGATGCCCAAGAAAAGAACCCAGTCTATAAAGCACTTAAAACAAAACAAAAAACAACAAAACTATTCAGCTTGAATATCTGAGTTTTCCCATTGTTAGGATTCTTTCTCTAAGGGCTTCTTGAAATGATCATAGAAGTATTTGACATTGTGAGAAAAACTTACAAATTGTCCTGCACACATATTAATGAAATGTGCTACATCAAAGGACATCTAATCTTGAGCAATCAGTAACAAATATGTCCTTAGTAGAATTATGTTAATATAGACACAGGTTTCTTAACCTCAACACTATTAAAATTTGGAGTTGGATAATTCTTTGTTGGAGCACGGGGCCACCCTGCATATGGTAGGCAGCATCCCTGGCCTCTACATACTAGATGCCAGTAGCAACATGCCCCTCCTCTCCATCAAACGGTGACAATCAAAAATGTCTGCAGTGTCAAATGTCTCCTGGGAGGCAAAATCATCCTGACTTGAGATTCACTTCTCCAGACTGTAAACAATTTTTGGTAAAGAAATTAAATTCTTGAACTATTATTCTACATCTTTACTTATACAACTGTGAAAGATGGATCCATTTGAATATGTTCTTGCAAACTGACTCTACACAAACATCCATTAAACTTCAGCAATTTTGACCCTTTTTTTTTTTTTTGCGGTACGCGGGCCTCTCACTGTTGTGGCCTCTCCCGTTGTGGAGCACAGGCTCCGGACGCGCAGGCTCAGCGGCCATGGCTCACAGGCCCAGCCGCTCCGCGGCATGTGGGATCTTCCTGGACCGGGACACGAACCCGTGTTCCCTGCATCGGCAGGCGGACTCTCAAACACTGTGCCACCAGGGAAGCCCCTGACCCAATTTTGTATTCTGTTCCAAATGATTACTTCTTGGGCTCTCTGTATATAAATTTATTAATTATGTTTCCTTAAATTTTCTAGATGCTTTTATCTAGCATAAATAGTTTACCATAGGAAATTAGTTCTAGAACCTCAATTGTTTTGATATTGATGGGTACACAAGATTCTAATGAATTAAAATGACTTACTTTTAATGGTATCACACGAATAAAAATATCTTCCTTACCAAATTTCACCTCAATGCTGTGGATTTAAAGAAAGAAGGGAACAATATTGTATCACGTTACTGGGAGGAAAAATTAGAAATACAACAATAAGATACACACACACAAACACATACACAGATTTAACTCAAAAGGATTATAAATCAAGTAGAATAATATATAAACGCATAAAGATCATAACAAAAAATTCACAGTGAACAAAGACAACAGAACACATGCCGAGAAAAAAATAGAAAAACAACAAAGAAGACATACAAGTTGAAATGAGATAATCATTTTACTGTTAAAATAGGAGAAAAAGACAAGAGTGGGAAGACATTATGATTCTTCATTCACATGGGCGTGCACATGTTTTCTGGTATTATTGAATATATGTACCCAAACCTGCTGAACACCTTTGAATAGTCTTTGCTTGCTTAGGATATAGTGACATATACTTTATAAGGCCCTGAACTATACAGATTATATTTTCAGGGATAAAGTAGCTGAAAAGATTTTAAGAAGGTGAGTTTAAATCCAAGCTGTGGAATTCCAGCTGGGGGTAGAAGTGGATTTCTAATAAATGCAGATGTAGATTGAATAACAGCTTCAAGAAACCTTCAAGGTCATATTTATGGTAAATAGTTAAAATCAAGGGTGTTACGTTAAGGATCTTCTGAAGGAAGAAGATTCAGAAGATCTTCCTTGAGTTGGTGGGAATAGCTGAGGGTGGGAGTTGAGGAGAGTATGTAGGGCTTTTATTAGAAATATGCTTCCTTATCTTAAAAAGAAAAAAACTCCTAAACATCACACCTGTTTCTCAATATCACATGCTTGGTATATGCCATATAACCATATGTAATATTACATTTTATTTTTTAAAGTTTATTTGTGTATTTATTTATTTTTGGCTGCGTTGGGTCTTTGTTGCTGCACGGGCTTTCTCTAGTTGTGGCGAGTAGGTGCTACTCTTCGTTGCGGTGCGAGGGCTTCTCGTTGCGGTGGCTTCTCTTGTTGCGGAGCATGGGCTCTAGTCGCACAGGCTTCAGTAGTTGTGGCACATGGGCTCAGTAGTTGTGGCTCATGGGCTCTAGAGTGCAGGCTCAGTAGTTGTGGCACACAGGCTTAGTTGCTCTGCGGCACGTGGGATCTTCCTGGACCAGGGCTCGAACCCGTGTCCCCTGAATTGGCAGGCAGATTCTTTACCACTGCGCCACCAGGGAAGCCCTTTATTTTGTTTTAATGCTATTTTTTTTTATTAGTTTCTGCTTTATAACAAAGTGAATCAGCTATACATGTCATATCCCCATATCTCCTCCCTCTTGCGTCTCCCTCCCGTCCTCTCTATCCCACCCCTCTAGGTGGCCACAAAGCACCGAGCTGATCTCCCTGTGCTATGTGGCTGCTTCCCACTAGCTATCTGTTTTACATTTGGTAGTGTATATACGTCCATGCCAGTCTCTTACTTCGTCCCAGCTTACCCTTCCCCCTCCCTGTGTCCTCAAGTCCATTCTCTATGTCTGCGTCTTTTTAATACTATTTTTAAATTATAATTTTTCAAGATGTTTAGGAACACATTTAATCCATGTCTTTTCATAAGTTGTAGTTTAAAAATATTTATAAGTCACATAGGGAAGAAGCCCAAAGTAGAATTTTTGCTCTGGTGCTTCTGCTTCCTTCTCTGTCCTGCGCACATGGTGGGGTGATGAAATACTGGAACAGTACCAAGGGAAGACATTTTCACTTTGCAACATCTTTAATATTTATAAAATGATTAGACCTCTTGATTATGGAATAGACTTGATTTGGATCTCAGGCTTTTATCTAGGCATATATTTTAACTTGAAATCTACTTATTTCCAAAAAAAAAAAAAAAAAAAAATGGGCAAGACCAGGGAAGAAAAAAATTAGGTCACAGAACATAAAAGTCAAAAGCATTCCTTCCAACCTTGTGTTTTATATATTCTCTCAGATTTTGCTTTCTTCTTCTTTATATCTCAACATCTTTCAAATAGTGTCATCAACGTACAGCTTTCCAGTACCCCTAAAATGCAGATTTTTGATACCAGAATCTAAATGCCTTCCACCGGTTCTTCTGCCCATGCAAATTAGGACTCTCCAAAACCTGCCAGGACCCAATTCCTTAATTTTAGATACAGACAGATAGGAATTGGGAGATAATTCTGCATGAGGCTCATCAGGGCAGAAGAAACCCAAACTAACCAACAGGGGTAACGACACAGAAAAATTTAAGCAGGGTTTATACTGAAAACAAGAGTATGTAACAAATACAGAAGAAACAAAAGTAGATGAAAATAAAGGAAATGAATCAATGTATATGCTAGGAAATCTCTGATTAACCAAACTGTGGGCTTCTGATGGATGACCTTAAAATTAGATTAAGTGTCAGATTAATGAGTTAACATTGAATGTCATGCCATTTAGCCCAATACATTTTATGGCAAGTGATACGTTTTACTTTTATCAATATATGACTGATCTCTTTCCTTTGTCTTAAATTTTTGTCTTTACTTTGAAAACATCTGAAGAGATAGTGGAAAACAGACAGGGTCCTCCTTCATGGAGCTTATAACATGGTTTGAGTGACAGAATGGAACAATTTCTTAAATCAGTAATTAATTATGATAAGAACTGAGAAGTGGAAGTTACTTTGGAAGCAGAGAGCATAACTTGGGTGAGGGATTTAGGCAAGCATTCCATGTGGTATAGACACTTCAGCCATCTTCAAGGAAGGGTTGGGTTATTCCAAAGGTTGTCCCAAGGTTGGGTTTCCAGAACTGACAGGACTGTTGGAGATGTGGCAGAGGTATCTGGGTTTGGTGGTTTTTCTAAGGGGATGCCTAAAATTTGAGTAAGACCTTTTTTTATTTTTTTAATATTTATTTATTTGGTTGCACCGGGTCTTAGTTACGTCAGGCAGCCTCCGTAGTTGTGGCTCCAGGGCTCCTTAGTTGCAGCTTGCTGCCTCCTTAGTTGCGGCATGTGAACTCATAGTTGCGGCATGCACGTAGGATCTAGTTCCCTGACCAGGGATCGAAACCAGGCCCCCTGCGTTGGGAACACAGAGTCTTATCCACTGCGTCATCAGGGAACTCCCGAGTAAGACCTTTTGACCAAGAAAGTCTTCTCTTATAACTCTTCTTGAATTGTTTGGGTTCTTCTTTAAGAATAATGAGAAGTTGGATATAGTAAGCTTTCCATTTTCTGTCCTCCATATGCACCATATTTTCTCTTATTTTTACTTCTTGGTCCTTTTCTTCTACATTGTAGGCGAGCTTTTTAACTTCATCTTCCATATCCTTAGCATTAATCCTGCTCTTCAGTGCCTCCAATGTGGATTTTTAGTATGATTTTTCCATTGTAATTGTCTTTATATTCCATGTCCCCTTTCATAACCTATTGCGTAGCTTTTTTGTTGTTTCCTGATCTTTCCAGTTTGCTTTTGGCTAAGTTATATGAAAATCATGCTGTTTTTGCACATGTATAGAAGCCAGGTTGTTTTTGAATTGTAGTAAGATGGAAATTTTCTTCTCTAATAGATCATTTCCACAGAGACAGTCTTTCTCCACAAATCATTGATATAAAGTATTCTTTTTTGAGAATCTCCAGTATTTCCTCTCAGGATTTGTTTTGTTAAGAGTTCACTGGAAAACAGAACCCAAAACAGTACTTAGTGCTGATACTTTATTGGAAGGTGCCTCCCAGGACAGCCAGAGAGCAGAATCGCCAGATCCACCTAGTGTCAGTCAGAGCAGCTGCAGCTGACATGGGCGGAGATGTCAAGGGTCTGGAGCCTAGATGAAATTCAGAGGATCTCAGTGGGTGAGTGAGTGAGTGAGTGAGTGAGTGAGTGAGTGTGTGTGTGTGTGTGTGTGTGTGTTTTACTCTTAATTGATTATAGAACAAAATTTCTCAAATGATAGGTCAAAAGTCAGTCTGTCTCTCCATATATGTAATGTTCAACACCCTAGACGTATAGTTAGAGGAAACTTTTTCAGAACTCCAGGTCCATTTCTATTTCTAGCGGCATTTACTAATTCACATTTGTTCCACTTTGGCAGCATATCCCCCTGCCCTACCACCTAATCCTCAGGTAATCATAGCAGGAGCTCTTGAACTGTGGAGAAATTTTACCTATTAAATATACTACCAGGATTTTTTGCTGCCTTTGCCTACTCAGAATGCAATGAAATAGTATAGTGACCACCCCCTCACACATGCTTGGGCGCACACACACACCCCACCAGCACTTCACACACATGCCCCCATCACACATGCCACTCATGTTTCTATACATGCTTCCTTCCAACACGTAATTCACACACATATATTCCACATATTCTGACTTATTTTCTTGTTTGTTCTTTCAGAAATTAGTCAGCTAGAGGGGGGCAAGAGTGGCAAGGGAAAAGGACCAGAATCCCAGGTCTCAGAGAAAACAGGACCCTAAGGCTGTAGGCACAACTGTAGTTTTCAGACTGAAACACGCCCTGTGAGAGCTACAAATCCACTCCCTTTCCTTTTCTAACGGCCTCTGTTTCAGGTCGACAGTTATCAGAGTGCTCCAGGATGCTGGTATTAGGTTGATGATCCAGCTGAGTTTTAATACTTGTGAGTTTTCATCTTTTGTCTTGTGTTGCCGTGGGGCTGCTAGGCAAGTACAGATTTATTTTGTTTGTTTATTTCTTTTGCCTTGTTTTTCTCCCAAAGTCCCTGTACAGGCATACCTCGTTTTGTTGCACTTCACTTTACTGAGCTTCTCAGACACTGCATTTTTCACACATTGAACGTTTGTGACAACCCTGCTTCCAGAAAGTCTATTGGCATCATTTTTCCAACAGTATTTACTCATTTTATGTCTCAGTATCCCGTTTTGGTAATTCTCACAATATTCACACCTTTTCATTATTATTATATTTGTTATGGTGATTTCTGATCAGCGATCTCTGATGTTACTTTGTAATTGTTTGGGGGCAAACTTTGCCCATATAAGACGAAGGACTTAATTGATAAATGTTGTGTGTGTTCTGACTGCTCCACCAACTGGCCGTTCCCCATATCTCTCCCTCTTCTCAGGCCTCCCTATTCCTGGAGACACAACAATATTTAAACTAGGCTAGTTAGTAACCCTACAATGGCCTCTGAGCATTCAAGCCAAAGGAAGAGTTGTGTGTCTCTTACCTTAAATCAAAAGCTAGAAATGATTAAGCTTAGTGAGGAAGGAATATCAAAAGCTGAGATAGTCTGAAAGCTAGGCTTCTTATGCCAAATGGTTAGCCTAGTTGTGAGTGCAACGGAGAAATTCTTGAAGGAAATTAAAAGTGCTACTCCACTGAACACATGAATGGTGAGAAAGGGATGTAGGCTTACTGCTGAGACGGAGAAACCTTTGGTGGTCTGGATAGAAGATCAAATCAGCTACAACATTCCCTTAATCCAAAGCCCAGTCCAGAGCAAGGCTCTAACACTCTTCAACTCTATGAAGGTTGAGAGGTGAGGAAGCTGCAGAAGAAAAGGTTGAAGCCAGCGGAAGTTTGATCATGACATTGAAGGAAAGAAGCCATTTCCATAAGGTAAAAGTTCAAGGTAAAGCAGCAGTTGCTGATATAGAAGCTTCAGCAAGTTATCCAGCAGATCTAGCTGAGATTATTAATGAAGGTGGCTACATTAAGCAACAAGTTTTTGATGTAGATGAAACAGCCCTGTGTTAGAAGAAGATGCCATCTAGGACTTTCATAGCTAGAGAAGAGAAGTCAATTCCTGCCTTCAAAGCTTCTAAGGACAGGCCGACTCTCTTGCTAGGGGTTGACTTTGCAGCTGGTGACTTTCAGTTGAAGCCAATGTTAATTTACCATTCTGAAAATCCTAGGGCCTTTAAGAACTATGCTAAATCTACTCTGCTTGTGCTCTATAAATGGAACAACAAAGCCTGGATGACAGCACATCTGTTTACAACATGGCTTACTGAATATTTTAAGGCAACTGTTGAGACCTACTGCTCAGAAATTTTTTTTTTTCAAAATATTACTGCTCACTGACAATGCACCTGGTCACCTAAGACCTCTGATAGAGATGTACAACGAGATTCATCTTGTTTTCATGCTTGCTAATACCACATCCATTCTGCAGCCCATGGATCAAGTAGTAATTTGTACTTTCAAGACTTACTATTTAAGAAATATATTTCTGGGCTTCCCTGGTAGCGCAGTGGTTGAGAGTCCGCCTGCCCATGCAGGGGACGCGGGTTCGTGTCCCGGTCCGGGAAGATCCCACATGCCGCAGAGCAGCTGGGCCCGTGAGCCATGGCCGCTGAGCCTGCGCGTCCGGAGCCTGTGCTCCGCAATGGGAGAGGCCACAGCAGTGAGAGGCCCGCGTACCACAATGTTATGGTGATTTCTGATCAGCGATCTCTGATGTTACTTTGTAATTGTTTGGGGGCAAACTTTGCCCATATAAGACGAAGGACTTAATTGATAAATGTTGTGTGTGTTCTGACTGCTCCACCAACTGGCCGTTCCCCATATCTCTCCCTCTTCTCAGGCCTCCCTATTCCTGGAGACACAACAATATTTAAACTAGGCTAGTTAGTAACCCTACAATGGCCTCTGAGCATTCAAGCCAAAGGAAGAGTTGTGTGTCTCTTACCTTAAATCAAAAGCTAGAAATGATTAAGCTTAGTGAGGAAGGAATATCAAAAGCTGAGATAGTCTGAAAGCTAGGCTTCTTATGCCAAATGGTTAGCCTAGTTGTGAGTGCAACGGAGAAATTCTTGAAGGAAATTAAAAGTGCTACTCCACTGAACACATGAATGGTGAGAAAGGGATGTAGGCTTACTGCTGAGACGGAGAAACCTTTGGTGGTCTGGATAGAAGATCAAATCAGCTACAACATTCCCTTAATCCAAAGCCCAGTCCAGAGCAAGGCTCTAACACTCTTCAACTCTATGAAGGTTGAGAGGTGAGGAAGCTGCAGAAGAAAAGGTTGAAGCCAGCGGAAGTTTGATCATGACATTGAAGGAAAGAAGCCATTTCCATAAGGTAAAAGTTCAAGGTAAAGCAGCAGTTGCTGATATAGAAGCTTCAGCAAGTTATCCAGCAGATCTAGCTGAGATTATTAATGAAGGTGGCTACATTAAGCAACAAGTTTTTGATGTAGATGAAACAGCCCTGTGTTAGAAGAAGATGCCATCTAGGACTTTCATAGCTAGAGAAGAGAAGTCAATTCCTGCCTTCAAAGCTTCTAAGGACAGGCCGACTCTCTTGCTAGGGGTTGACTTTGCAGCTGGTGACTTTCAGTTGAAGCCAATGTTAATTTACCATTCTGAAAATCCTAGGGCCTTTAAGAACTATGCTAAATCTACTCTGCTTGTGCTCTATAAATGGAACAACAAAGCCTGGATGACAGCACATCTGTTTACAACATGGCTTACTGAATATTTTAAGGCAACTGTTGAGACCTACTGCTCAGAAATTTTTTTTTTTCAAAATATTACTGCTCACTGACAATGCACCTGGTCACCTAAGACCTCTGATAGAGATGTACAACGAGATTCATCTTGTTTTCATGCTTGCTAATACCACATCCATTCTGCAGCCCATGGATCAAGTAGTAATTTGTACTTTCAAGACTTACTATTTAAGAAATATATTTCTGGGCTTCCCTGGTAGCGCAGTGGTTGAGAGTCCGCCTGCCCATGCAGGGGACGCGGGTTCGTGTCCCGGTCCGGGAAGATCCCACATGCCGCAGAGCAGCTGGGCCCGTGAGCCATGGCCGCTGAGCCTGCGCGTCCGGAGCCTGTGCTCCGCAATGGGAGAGGCCACAGCAGTGAGAGGCCCGCGTACCACAAAAAAAAAAAGAAAAAGAAAAAAGAAATATATTTCTTAAGGTTGTAACTGCCATAGATAGTGATTCCACTGATGGTTCTGGGCAAAGTAAATTAAAAGCCTCCTGGAAGATTCAGTATTTTAGATGCCATTAAGAAGATTAGTGATCCATGGGAAGAGGTCAAAATATTAACATTAACAGGAGTTTAGAAGAAGTTAATTCCAACCCTCATGGATGGCTTTGAGGGGTTGAAGACTTCAGTGGAGGAAGTAACTACAGATGTGGTGGAAACAGCAAGAGAACTAGAACTAAAAGTGGAGCCTGAAGATGTGATTGAATTGCTGCAATGTCATAATAAAGTTTTCATGGATGTGGTTGGCTTCTTATGGCTGAATAGAGAGTGGTTTCTTGAGATGGAATCTTCTCCTGGTGAAGATGCTGTGCAGATTGTCGAAATGACAACAAAGGATTTAGAATATGACATAAACTTAGTTGATAAAGCAGGGGCAGGGTGTCAGAGGATGGACTCTAATTTTGAAAGGAATTCTGCTGTGTGTAAAATACTACCAAACAGCATTGCATGCTACAGAGAAACTGAAAGGAAGAAAACAAGAGTCAATAGATGTGGCAGACTTCACTGTTGCCTTATTTTAAGAAATTGCCACAGTCACCCCAACCCTCAGCAACCATCACCCTCATCAGTCAGCAGCCATCAACATCGAGGCAAAACGACCACCAACAAAAAAGATTATGACTCGCCGAAGGCTCAGATAATGGTTAACATATTTTAGCAATGAAGTCTTTTAAAATTCAAGTATGTACATTGTTTTTTAGACATAATGTTATTGCACACTTAGTAGACTATTGTATAGTGTAAACTGAACTTTTATATGCTATGGAAAACCAGAAAATTTGTGTGACTGGCTTTATTGATATATTTGCCTTACTGCAGTGGTCTCGAACCAAACCAGCAATAGCTCCGAGGTATGCTAGTAGATGTATTGATATTTATTTGCTCTACTTTACCAATGTTAATATCTGAAAGGAGAAAGTACGTTATTTTTTTTTGAATTTTTGAATTTTATTTTATTTTTTATACAGCAGATTCTTATTAGTCATCAATTTTGTACACATCAGTTGTATGTATGTCAATCCCAATCTCCCAATTCATCACACCACCATCCCCATCCCCTGCCGCTTTCCCCCGCTTGGTGTCCATACATTTGTTCTCAACATGTGTCTCAATTTCTGCCCTGCAAACCGGTTCATCTGTACCATTTTTCTAGGTTCCACATATATGCGTTAATATACGATATTTGTTTTTTTCTTTCTGACTTACTTGACCCTGTATGACAGTCTCTAGATCCATCCACGTCTCTACAAATGACTCAATTTCATTCCTTTCTATGGCTGAGTAATATTCCATTGTATATATGTACCACATCTTCTTTAACCATTCGTCTGTTGATGGGCATTTAGGTTGCTTCCATGTCCTGGCTATTGTAAATAGTGCTGCAATGAACATTGGGGTGCATGTGTCTTTTTGAATTATGGTTTTCTCTGGGTATATGCCCAGTAGTGAGATTGCTGGGTCATATGGTAATTTTTTTTTGGTGTTTTAAGGAACCTCCATACTGTTCTCCATAGTGGCTGTGTCAATTTACATTCCCACCAACAGAGCAAGAGGGTTCCCTTTTCTCCACACCCTCTCCAGCATTTGTTGTTTGTAGATTTTCTGATGATGCACATTCTAAGTGGTGTGAGGTGATACCTCATCGTAGTTTTTTTTTGTTTGTTTGTTTTTTTTTTTGCGGTACGCGGGCCTCTCACTGTTGTGGCCTCTCCCGTTGCGGAG
>NW_006785906.1:632034-708946 GCF_000442215.2 Lipotes vexillifer
TCCCTTTTCTCCACACCCTCTCCAGCATTTGTTGTTTGTAGATTTTCTGATGATGCCCATTCTAACTGGTGTGAGGTGATACCTCATTGTAGTTTTGATTTGCATTTCTCTAATAATTAGTGATGTTGAGCAGCTTTTCATGTGCCTCTTGGCCATCTGTCTGCCTTCTTTGGAGAAATGTCTATTTAGGTGTTCGGCCCATTTTTGGATTGGGCTGTTTGTTTTTTTAATATTGAGCTGCATGAGCTGTTTATATATTTTGGAGATTAATCCTTTGTCCATTGATTCGTTTGCAAATATTTTCTCCCATTCTGAGGGTTGTCTTTTTGTTTTGTTTGTAGTTTCCTTTGCTGTGCAAAAGCTTTGAAGTTTCATTAGGTCCTATTTGTTTATTTTTGTTTTTATTTCCATTATTCTAGGAGGTGGATCACAAAAGATCTTGCTATGATTTATGTCAAAGAGTGTTCTTCCTATGTTTTCCTCTAAGAGTTTTATAGTGTCTGGCCTTACATTTAGGTCTCTAATCCATTTTGAGTTTATTTTTGTGTATGGTGTTAGGGAGTGTTTTAATTTCATTTTTTTTTTTTTTTTTGTGGTACACGGGCCTCTCACTGTTGTGGCCTCTCCCATTGCGGAGCACAGGCTCCAGACGTGCAGGCTCAGCGGCCATGGCTCACGGGCCCAGCCACTCCACGGCATGTAAGGTCTTCCCGGACCGGGGCACGAACCCATGTCCCCTGCATCGGCAGGCAGACTCCCAACCACTGCGCCACCAGGGAAGCCCCTAATTTCATTCTTTTACATGTAGCTGTCGAGTTTTCCCAGCACCACTCATTGAAGAGACTGTCTTTTCTCCATTGTATATCCTTGCCTCCTTTGTCATAGATTAGTTGACCATATGGACTTTCTATCCTGTTCCATTGATCTACATTTCTGTTTTTGTGCCAGAACCATATTGTCTTGATTACTGTAGCTTTGTAGTATAGTCTGAAGTCAGGGAGTCTGATTCCTCCAGCTCTGTTTTTTTGCCTCAAGACTGCTTTGGCTTTTTGGGGTCTTTTGTGTCACCATACAAATTTTAAGATTTTTTTGTTCTAGTTCTGTAAAAAATGCCATTGATAATTTGATGGGGATTTCATTGAATCTGTAGATTGCTTTGGGTAGTATAGTCATTTTCACAATATTGATTCTTCCAACCCAAGAACATGGTATATCTCTCCATCTGTTGGTATCATCTTTAATTTCTTTCATCAGTGTCTTATAGTTTTCTGCATACAGGTCTTTTGTCTCTCTAGGTAGGTTTATTCCTAGGTATTTTATTCTTTTTGTTGCAGTGGTAAATGGGAGTGTTTCCTTAATTTCTCTTTCAAATTTTTCATCATTAGTGTATAGGAATGCAAAAGATTTCTGTGCATTAATTTTGTATCCTGCAACTTTATCTGATTCATTGATTAGGTCTAGTAGTTTTCTGTTGGTATCTTGTAGGATTCTCTATGTATAGTATCATGTCATCTGCAAATGCTGACAGTTTTACTTCTTCTTTTCCAATTTGTATTCCTTTTGTTTCTTTTTCTTCTGTGATTGCCGTGGCTAGGACTTCCAAAACTATGTTGAATAATAGTGGTGAGAGTGGACATCCTTGTCTTGTTCCTGATCTTAGAGGAAATGCTTTCAGTTTTTCACCATTGAGAATGATGTTTGCCGTGGGTTTGTCGTATATGGCCTTCATTATGTTGAGGTAGGTTCCCTCTATGCCTAATTTCTGGAGAGTTTTTATCATAAATGGGTGTTGAATTTTGTCAGAAGATTTTTCTGCATCTACTAAGATGATCATATGGTTTTTCTTCTTCAGTTTTTTAATACGGTGTATCACATTGATTGATTTGCGTATATTGAAGAATACTTGCATCCCTGGGATAAATCCCACTTGATCATGGTGTATGATCCTTTTAACATGTTGTTGAATTCTGTTTGCTAGTATTTTGTTGAGGATTTTTGCATCTATATTCATGAGTGATATTGGTCTGTTATTTTCTTTTTTTGTAGTATCTTTGTCTGGTTTTGGTATCAGGGTGATGGTGGCCTCACAGAATGTGTTTAGGAGTGTTCCTTCCTCTGCAATTTTTGGGAAGAGTTTGAGAGGGGTGGGTGCTAACTCTTCTCTAAATATTTGATAGAATTCACCTGTGAAGCCATCCAGTCCTGGACGTTTGTTTGTTGGAAGATTTTTAATCACAGTTTCAATTTCATTACTTGTGATTGGTCTGTTCATATTTTCTATTTCTTCCTGGTTCAGTCTTGGAAGGTTATACCTTTCTAAGCATTTGTCCATTTCTTCCAGGTTGTCCATTTTACTGGCATAGAGTTGCTTGTAGTAGTCTCTTGTTATGCTTTGTACTTCTGCGGTGTCTGTTGTAACTTCTCCTTTTTCATTTCTAATTTTTATTG
This sequence comes from Lipotes vexillifer, assembly GCF_000442215.2. Taxonomy (NCBI): domain Eukaryota; kingdom Metazoa; phylum Chordata; class Mammalia; order Artiodactyla; family Lipotidae; genus Lipotes; species Lipotes vexillifer. The sequence goes on from NW_006785906.1 coordinate 634,483, forward strand.
ATTTGAGTCCTCTCCCTCTTTTTCTTGATGAGTCTGGCTAATGGTTTATCAATTTTGTTTATCTTCTCAAAGAACTAGCCTTTAGTTTTATTGATCTTTGCTATTGTTTTCTTTGTTTCTGTTTATTGCTGCTCTGATCATTATGATTGCTTTCCTTCTGCTAACTTTTTGTTTTGTTTGCTCTTCTTTCTCTAGTTCCTTTAGGCGTAAGGTTAGATGTTTTATTTGAGATGTTTTTTCTTTCTTGAGGTATTATTTTATTGCTATAAACTTCCCTCTTAGAACTTCTTTGCTGCAACCCATAGGTTTTGGATCATCGTGTTTTCATTGTCATTTGTCTCTAGGTATTTTTTGATTTCCTCTTTGATTTCTTCAGTGATCTCTTGGTTATTTAGTAAAGTATTGTTTAACCTCCATGTGTTTGTGCTTTTTATGTTTTTTTCCCTGTAATTGATTTCTAATCTCATAGTGTTGTGGTCAGAAAAGATGCTTGATATGATTTCAGTTTTCTTAAATTTTCTGAGGCTTGATTTGTGACCCAAGATGTGATCTATCCTGGAGAATGTTCTGTGTTCACTTGAGAAGAAATTGTAATCTGCGTTGTTTCGATGGAATGTTCTATAAACATCAATTAAATCTATCTGGTCTACTGTGTCATTTAAAGCTTGTGTTTCCTTATTAATTTTCTGTTTGTATGATCTGTCCATTGCTGTAAGTGAGGTGTTAAAGTCTCCCACTATTATTGTGTTACTGTCAATTTCCTCTTTTAGAGCTATTAACAGTTGCCTTATGTATTGAGGTGCTCCTATGTTGGGTGCATATATATTTATAATTGTTATATCTTCTTCTTGGATTGATCCCTTGATCATTATGTAGTGTCCTTCCTTGTCTCTTGTAACATTCTTTATTTTAGAGTCTATTTTATCTAATATGAGTATTGCTACTGCAGCTTTCTTTTGATTTCCATTTGCATGGAACATCTTTTTCCATCCCCTCACTTTCAGTCTGAATGTGTCCCTAGGCCTGAAGTGGGTCTCTTGTAGACAGCATATAGATGGGTCTTGTTTTTGTATCCATTTAGCAAGTCTGTGTCTTTTGGTTGGAGCATTTAATCCATTCACGCTGAAGGTAATTATCGATATGTATGTGCCTATTACCATTTTCTTAATTGTTCTGGGTTTGTTTTTGTAGGTCCTTTTCTTCTCTTGTGTTTCCCAGTTAGAGAAGTTCCTTTAGCATTTGTTGTAGAGCTGGTTTGGTGGTGCTGAATTCTCTTAACTTTTGCTTGTCTGTAAAGCTTTTGATTTCTTCACTGAATCTGAGTGAGATCCTTGCCCAGGAGAATAATCTTGGTTGTAGGTTCTTCCCTTTCATCACTTTAAGGATTTCATGCCACTCCCTTCTGTCTTGTAGAGTTTCTGCTGAGAAATCAGCTGTTAACCTTATGGGAGTTCCCTTGTATGTTATTTGTCGTTTATCCCTGCTGCTTTCAATAATTTTTCTTGGTCTTTAATTTTTGCCAATTTGATTACTATGTGTCTCAGTATGTGTCTCCTTAGGTTTTTCCTGCATGGGACTTTCTGCACTTCCTGGATTTGGGTGGCTATTTCCTTTCCCATGTTAGGGAAGTTTTTGACTATAATCTCTTCAAATATTTTTCTCGGTTCTTTTCTCTCTCTTTTCTCCTTCTGGGACCCCTATAATGTGAATGTTGTTGCGTTTAATGTTGTCCCAGAGGTCTCTTAGGCTGTCTTCATTTCTTTTCATTCTTTTTTCTTTATTCTGTTCCACAGCAGTGAATTCCACCATTCTGTCTTCCAGGTCACTTATCTGTTCTTTTGCCTCAGTTATTCTGCTATTGATTCCCTCTAGTGTATCTTTCATTTCAGTTACTGTGTTGTTCATCTCTGTTTTTTCTTTTTTAATTCTTCTAGATCGTTGTTAAACATTTCTTGCATCTTCTGAATCTTTGCCTTCATTCTTTTTCCGAGGTCCTGGATCATCTTCATTATCATTATTCTGAATTCTTTATCTAGAAGGTTGCCTATCTTCACTTCATTTAGTTGTTTTTCTGGGGTTTTATCATGTTCCTTCATCTGGTACATAGCCCTCTGCCTTTTCATCTTGTCTATCTTTCTGTGAATGTGTTTTTTGTTCCAGAGGCTTCAGGATTGTAGTTCTTCTTGCTTCTGCTGTCTGCCCTCTGGTGGATGAGGCTACCTGAGAGGCTTGTGCAAGTTTCCTGATGGGAGGGACTGGTGGTGCATAGAGCTGGCTCTTCCTCTGGTGGGCAGAGCTCAGTAAAACTTTAATCCACTTGTCTGTTGATGGGTGGGGCTGGTTCCCTCCCTGATGGTTGTTTGGCCTGAGGTGACCCAACAGTGGAGCCTCACTGGGCTCTTTGGTGGGGCTAATGGCGGACTCTGGGAGGGCTCACGCCAAGGAGTACTTCCCAGAACTTCTGCTGCCAGTGTCCTTGTCCTCACGGTGAGACAGAGCCACCCCCGCCTCTGCAGGAGACCCTCCAACACTAGCAGGTATATCTGGTTCAGTCTCCTGTGGGGTCACTGCTCCTTTCCCTGGGTCCTGATGCACACACTACTTCGTGTGTGCCTTCCAAGACTGGATTCTCTGTTTCCCCCAGTCCTGTCAAAGTTTTGCAATCAAATCCTGTTAGCCTCCAAAGTTTGATTCTCTAGCAATTCCTCTTCCCATTGCTGGACCCCCAGGTTGGGAAGCCTGACGTGGGGCTCAGAATCTTCACTCCAGTGGGTTGACTTCTGTGGTATAAGTGTTCTCCAGTTGGTGAGTTATCCACCTAGCAGTTATGGGATTTGTTTTTATTGTGCTTGAGCCCTTCCTACTGTCTCATTGTGGCTTCTCCTTTGTCTTTGGATGTGGGATATCTTTTTTGGAGAGTTCAAGTGTCTTCCTGTTGATGATTGCTTAGCAGTTAGTTGTGTTTCCGGTGCTGTTGCAAGAGGGAGTGAGAGCATGTCCTTCTACTCCGCCATCTTGAACCAATTTCAGAAACTACATTCTTATGGAATTATAAAATGCTACACTATGACTGTATTACTAATAGAGTTTTTAAATTGTTCCTTTGACTTTTTATACAAAAAAATACATTTTCTTACTGAGGAACAATGACAGACTACTGACTCTATGACTAACTTTGTGACAGTCCCGATTTCACCACAGAAAAAAGATCCCAAAGCCATTTTAAGAAGTAATTCATGATTGGTTGCTCAGCAAACCAGGTGGAAACCACTTAAAGTGGCATATGTGCACAGGAAACAGAGAATCACGCAGCCCACACCCGCAAAACTGCACCCATATGATGAACCTATTTCCTGATATTCCAAAACACATGAAGAAATGTAATGCTAAGACAGTCAATAAATAAACTCTCCAAATGGAAAATGTTATAGAACATTCTGATAATTTAGGCTAAGTGTGCCTAGGATATCCAAAGAGATGAATGAAGAGATTTACTATTAAAAGAATAGCTACCGGGCTTCCCTCGTGGCACAGTGGTTGGGAGTCTGCCTGCCGATGCAGGGGGCACGGGTTCGTGCCCCAGTCCGGGAGGATCCCACGTGCCGCGGAGCGGCTTGGCCCGTGCGCCATGGCCGCTGGGCCTGCATGTCCGGAGCCTGTGTTCTGCAGCGGGAGAGGCCACAGCAGTGAGAGGCCCAAGTACTGCAAACAAAAAAAAGTGGATTAAAGGCCTAAATGTAAGGCCAGACACTATCAAACTCTTAGAGGAAAAAAAAAAAAAAAAAAAAAAGAATAGCTACCAATTATGGAACAAAGGCATGCAGAATTCATATAAGAAAACCAAATTATTAAGTAAATCAGTTAGGGATCTTGGATATGAAAGGTACAATAACAGTTAAAGAAGAAATCAGTGACCTGGAAGAAAATACTATTTATACCCACATTTGATTATTTTACTCCACACATTTAACGAATTTTTTCCTGTAGTTCCCTTTGCTTTAAGATACAAATTAAAAGTTCTCAGCTTGCATTGTCTATACACCCCTACAAATCCCAGCTGTACTTTGCATCTTTATCTCAGACCCCTCTTCTCCCTTGTTCTCTGGGCTCCAATTTTTCAGCTGTCCTCTTTTCTAGTGTTCTTTCATTTTGCCATATTTTGGCCTTATACTTAATATTCTTTGAAATACTAGATGTTTCATCTTCCCAGACAAAATTTCCAAGTGAGGTCAAGGGTTCCTATCATTTATACTGTTCTGGCTTCAGTGCAGGAGTATTTATACACTTACTTACATGCCATGAGAATGTGAGCACCAAAATTGCAGAGTTTAGGGTGTTCTGTTCACTGCCACAGCCTCAGCACTTGAGATAAAGCCTAGTTTCTAGGAGGCAGGTAGTATACGTTTTGTCAGATAGTTGATTAGCGTGGCTGTGTGATTATTGGCTGTCTTCACTTAGACTAGGAGTTCCCTGAAAACAGTGCCATGCTGTTTTCTTTGTCAGGTTATCCTCTGTTTTTTTTTTTTTTTTTTGCAGCTGTTAACCTTATGGAGATTCCCTTGTATGGTATTTGTTGTTTTTCCCTTGCTACTTTAATTTTTTTTCTTTGTATTTAATTTTTTTTTTTTTTTGTGGTACGTGGGCCTCCCACCACTGGGGCCCCTCCCGTTGAGGAGCACAGGCTCCAGACGCGCAGGCCCAGCGGCCACGGCTCACTGGCCTAGCCGCTCCGTGGTATGTGGGATCTTCCCGGACTGGGGCATGAACCCGCGTCCCCTGCATCGGCAGGCTGACTCTCAACCACTGCACCACCAGGGAAGCCCTATCCTCTGTCTTGAGTACAGTGTCTGTAGCACATAAAAGTTCAATAAATATTTGTCCATGAATAAAATTATATTTTTAAGATGCATAAAGCAGGATGCCTAGTAGTATGGTTGTGTTTATGCCTGCCCTTTCTAGTAGACTGAGTTTCTAGACATTCTTCTTTTATTCATCTTTGAACCTCCACAGAGCCCAGCAGAATCCTTTTCAGTAAGTGCTTGCTTACTAATTATTTGGTTGGATAAGCAAATGAATGAAAACATCCGCAATAATATTAGCAAATAGGATGTAAGATATGAAAAGGCTTTTTTTTATTGAAACCACAGGACTTAACCCTAGAATGCTGAGCTGATATCACACCAGGAAAATTAACCGAACACATCAAAAGAAAACATTGTTAAAATCTATGTAATTATCTCAAATGCCAAGAAAGTATCTGATAAAAATTCAACAGCTATTTGACACAAACACCAAAAAAGAAAAAAAAAAAAAAAAAAAAAGGAAGGAGAGCTGCTTTTTTCACAAGGCAAAAGTGCATGCTTCAATGAGCATTACCTTTAATGTAGAAATACAAGAGACTTCCTAAAACAAACAGGAATAAAGCAGACATGCCTCACCTCATTGTTGCTGATAACATTATTTAAGTTTTAAATAATCATGAAAAATAATGTTGAAAATATAATTACTGGGCTTCCCTGGTGGCGCAATGGTTGAGAGTCCGCCTGCCGATGCAGGGCACACGGGTTCGTGCCCCGGTCCGGGAAGATCCCACATGCCGCGGAGCGGCTGGGCCCGTGAGCCATGGCTGCTGAGCCTGTGCATCCAGAGCCTGTGGGCCGCAATGGGAGAGGCCACAACAGTGAGAGACCCGTGTACCGCAAAAAAAAAAAAAAAGAAAATATAATGACTAGATCTCAAAATCTTTAGTGTGCTCCTAGGATGATCTTTAGGATAAATTAGCAGGTAAAACATTGCTTTAAATGTGTGTACTAGAAAAAGAAAAAGAAATACAGTTGTTTCTTTTGGGTCATGACTAAGAAACCTAAAATGCAAGTAAAAATAATACACTAAATGCAAATGGGGGAAATAGACAAAAAAGTAGCAAGTGAAAAAAATGATAAGTTATAACTACAGTATTAAAGCCTAAAATCAGTTGACTATAATTTGCAAGGAAAGAACATGGATAACCTAAAAAAAAAAAAGCTACTGTTTTTTATTACCACTAGCAATTGCATTAGTTAGACGCCGATACGTGATAGGATGGACTCTAAGCTTAAATTATTTCTCATGCACATAACACCTTGAATTGTAGGTATTATTGTCTCTTTTTCACCAGTCAGAAACAAGGTGGGAGCGTGACTCAGCAGCTAAACACACTAAGCCAGGTTTGGTCCCTAACTAAGGGCTTTTTAATATTACAGCAGCAAGCCCAAGAAAACACAAGTAGCAATAAAACACTAGATGAGTGTATACACAAGCTGGAAGCTCACACACACACGTTTTAATCCAAATAATTAAGATCAAAGCCATTATCAATATGATGGTCTTAAGAAAGGAGTGAAACATATTCCAAAATGTAGCAGCAAAAATGACAATGGACAGTGGTGACACAGGAAGAATTAGGGAAAACTATCCCTCATGATGATAACCTGCCTAAATGTGATCCCTGGGGAATTTCTTCCATGTCTAGCCACGGATACTTCCTAAAGAAAACAGTTTTAAAAAAATAAATTGGGCATAGGGATGGTAATCAGTTCTTGTCCAAGTTACTCTATCTTGATTGTGATAACTGAAAATGACAGACACAAAAATCACCAAACTTGTAAATCAATATCATTCTGAGTGTTTTCAGTTCTTAATGCACCATACATATACATATGATTATATGTGATATGACTAAATGATTTTATATATATATAAATACTTTATATATAAAGTATTTATATATATATAAAGTACTAACTGTGCAAAACTTTGAGTAAGGTCCTTAGGATACTCTGTAGAATTGAAATCTCCCATCCACATTCCCACTTGTATGATCGATGTGTAATGTTTGAGAGAGAGTTTGTGTATATTTCTTTAGTGTTGGTCATCGAAGTCTATTTTAATATTTATTTCTCTTTTCTTGAAGTATGTTGAGAGCATGTGCCATGTCCCTGTCACATGTCATTTTGTGAGCTCTCTCCATACCTCTGCTACTTACACGTTATTGTTTTGTTGAGATTTGTAATTTTATTTTTGTCGGTTATTTAACTAGAGTTCTTTTGGTGGGGTCTTGTTTGTATCTCCCGGTACAATAATATTTCTAATTTTCTTACATTTTTATTGCAATAATCTATCCATGTATGACCCAAATAATTTAAAAAGGCGAAAACTTTCAGACTTCATAGGATCAAGGAAGTAAACACTTTAGCATCCAGTTTTCCCAGGAAGATCCTATGTCTCCTCTTTGAGCCCAGTTTTCCTCACCAGGGACCACTTATTCATTTGTACGACAAGGAGTTCTTAGTTTTATTACCACTTCTAGAAGCTGGGGACGTTTAGTCACATGTGTAGGATTTGTCTCTGTTCTGAGCTACCTCCCCAGAAAACAGGTAGAGCCAAAGCCATCTTCACAATTGCAGAAAAGCTTTGTCCAGTGGCACATTCTACAATGCTGTTTTTAGGGTCGTTGTAGGTTTTTTATTTGAATCCTACTTCCTTACTTACTAGCTATGTGACCACTGGCAACGTCCTAAATCGCTATGAGCCCCAGGTTTCTGTTTTTCTAAAAAAGTAATAATCTTAGTGCTTACTTCCTAGACTTCTCATGAGGATAATTAGCAAGTCATAATGACAGCAAACATTCACTGGGTTTTTGACACACTTGAAATATTTTGAGTACTGTACATTTGAGTCATTTTAAAAAATTTAATGCTAACCGTTCTATAGCGTATTTTATCTCCATTTATACATAGGAAACTAAGGTTCAAAATGCTCACCTAATTTGTCCAAAGTCCTACAGTTAGTTGATCCAGATTTCAGACCCTCATCTCTTAGACCCTTAGTGTCTATATTTCCAGATTGGGCCTCACATATTATTCAGTGATCGATAATTGTTAGCTTTTATTAGAAAAAATGTGAAACACATTTTTTCAGAAGCTCTCAATTGACAAACATGGCGACAAATCTCTTTCAAACATAAATAACTCTTCTTTTCTTTTCAGTAAGTGTGTTATAGCCTATTGCTTGCATTCCTGTGAATCCATTGAGTGCCAGATGTTGGAGGTACACATGATACTTTTTTTTTTTTTTTTTGCGGTACGTGGGCCTCTCACTGCCATGGCCTCTCCCGTTGTGGAGCACAGGCTCCGGACGCGCAAGCTCAGCGGCCATGGCTCATGGGCCCAGCCGCTCTGCGGCATGTGGGATCTTCCCGGACCAGGGCACGAACCCGTGTCCCCTGCATCGGCAGGCGGACTCTCAACCACTGCGCCACCAGGGAAGCCCCACATGATACTTTCTTATCTGTCACCTTTGTCACCTGTCTCATGGTTCAGACATGAGAATGCCTTCTTTCCTTTATCTTCTCCATCAGTTCTGCCATCTGTAACCTCTACTTGGACTTTTAGGTTCTCAGCAAGTGCAAGAGTGCCTCAGTCTGTCATCACTGTTGCTTTTTCTTTTCTCCAAATGCTGGATCTTGAGTTAATAACTTTAAATTTGGAACCATCCATTCTTCCATAGCTGTTCTGTGCTTTTCCCATCTTTATGGAGACACACTGCAGGAATAATTCTTGCCACTGACTCACCCTTGTATTTGGTGACAAGGTCATTATTTTTTATTGCATCACTTATTGATTTTGAACTTGATGCTTTCTTATTGAATCTAGTCATTCTGTGTTTCCCACATTTCTTTTTCTGACTGCTAGATCTGATCAGGAGGTGGTGACCTGAAATTCTATTTATTCTGCCATTTTCCTGGATGGTCTGTGACTACACTAGTATAGGAGTGAATGTTAAAATTGTTATACCTTTGAAATCTTTAAATCACTCGTAAATGACAGTGATAATTGAGAGTGCAGTGAGCACTAAGTGAGGTTCTTATAAAGGCTTCTGAGGAATGCTTCAGTATTGGATTTGATTAAGGAAAAAAAGATTAAAGCGTTTTCCTTTCTCATCCTGATTATTCTTTTACCATATATCTAATTTTATCCCGTGACAAAGAAGAGATTTGAAATTGTGTTTGAGATAGTACACTAATGTTTTCTTCTGAATATCGCTTTTTCACTGTTTTGACTAGAAGCACTTAATAAATGATCTTGACGGACTCTGGGAATAACTTTTATAATGAAAGGGGATGTTGAAGTGAAGAAGATTCAATGAAATGTTCCTAAATAGAAACTCCTCTTGAATATAAAGAACATGGCATTGGCAGATGACCTTGTAAGAAATGTTACTCTGGAAGATACTATTGGACCTTTTATTCTTTCTGCTTCTCTGTAACTTCTTGTCTTTCTGGGACATCTCACTATATTCCTTTATTAATTCCTACCCTTGAGCCCTGGTATTGAGGGCAGCCTTCATTTTCACTTCAGTTCAAGGGTCTTGCATCTTAGTTAAGTTGTCCTTGAGTCTGACTGTCAGCCCCCAAATTCAGCTCATTATTTCTCTTTTTGGACCAGAGACCACCTGTAAAATAGGATACCTAATGATGTTCCCTGATGTTCCAGAGGCCCCCAGCTGGATGTGCATATGAGACTTGCTAGGACTTGTAGGACCTTCCTAATGTAACTCTAGAGCAAAGGCAGACCCAGACTCCACAGAGTTCCAGAGAGAACTGGAACATTTTAAATTTATGAGTGCATTTAAAAAAGGCTTTAAAAATTATTTTTGACACAAGATACAATATGCCTGAGTGATAAACAAGATAGTAAAATGTTTCTAAACATATAAATTCAGTATGCCTTGTATAATTGAACATAAGTGCAAACTTGAGGCTTTTTGTAAATGTGAGGCACAGATTAAATTGATATTGTGTTGTACCCTTAGCCCAACATTGTGAGGAATTTCCAGGGGGAAAATGACTAAATAAGGTATGTTCTTAATGGAAAGAAAAATTAATCTAGAAGCAAAAGCACATGAATTTTCATTCAAATACGATATTAGTTTGCTGTGTGGCCATAGATAAATCACAGCACTTCCCTGAACTTCGTTTTCCTTATTTTTTTTCCTTTTGTGGATAATATTGCTTACCAAATTACATATAACTGGATAAGGTTAAAGTGCAGATTAATTTATAAAGTTTTTTGTTGTTGTTGCTTTTTGTGGTACACGGACCTCTCAGTGTTGTGGCCTCTCCCGTTGCGGAGCACAGGCTCCGGACGCGCAGGCTCAGCGGCCATGGCTCACGGGCCCAGCCGCTCCGCAGCATGTGGGATCCTCCCGGGCTGAGGCACGAACCTGTGTCTCCTGCATCGGCAGGTGGACTCTCAACCACTGTGCCACCAGGGAAGCCCTGTAAAGTATTTTTGAAATGTAGAAGACTTTGGCCTTTAAAATGGCAGAGTAAAGACAATACAGCCCCTTCTCCTTGTGAAAATTAAAACAAGCAGAAAAAGACACCTTTAGTGAAACTAACCCTCAGTGAAATATATGAGGAAGGGCTGCAGATTCTAGTATGCAGTTTCAAAAGTAGATGGTATACCCTTCTCAGCAAACAATCTCTTATTTGGTACAGTAAGAGCTAGTTGGATTGTCCCTGTAACCCACTGAACATGATGGAACAACAGGGGGACCTGAGGCTGAAACAGGACACATTGAAACCCTCTACTGTACAGGAAGCAGTCAGGTGTTGGGCCAGGCTGGAGGAGAAACTCCCATCTGAGCAGTCCTGAGTGGCTGATCTCTCTTGGCTGGGGAGAAGTAAAGGCTACACAAACCTAAACACAGAAGCTCACTGTAATGCATTTCAAGGTCAACCAGGAACAATTGCTTTTGTACTGGATCCCAGGGTGGGGATCCAGTGAATTCCAGGTACCATATTCAAAGAGAAACTTCCTGCATATAGTTTAAGAAGACTCACCCTATTTCAAGGTGGTGTAAAGGAGGGAACTGTTATAGGATAAATACAAAGGTACTGAAAGAATAATAAGTGGAATGGAATAGAAAACAAATGAAGAACATTCACCAGGAAAAATTTGCCATGAAGATGAAACTAATGGCCAAATATATTACCATAAGTAAACAACATACCTTATTAAAGCAATGACGTTTCTAAAGTGTTGAAGCAGAGATCCAGAGCACAAGAAATTAAGGAAAAGCATAGCAATAAAAACAAAAGATCACATCACAGTACTCATTCACACCCATCATTATCTGTCCTGGGTCAGATAAACAAAAAAACCCAACAAACAAACTCAACCCAACCCAACCCAAACGAAAACAAAACCAAAAAACAGAAAGAGATGGCATATAAGCAGGTAAAACAAGGAAAATAGAAAAGAATGTTAAAACTAACAGAGAAATGAAAGTACATTGGAAGTAACACAAAGGAGAATAGAAATTGCTGAAATATATCATGAAAGGCATGGAAGTTGAATAAGGTGAAACAAAACTTTTTAATAAACAATGAGTTAAAATGATAAGATTAGATGAAAATAACTAATCTGGAAGACAACAATAAATTAAAAAGTTTCAACAAATCTAAATGGTGTCCCTGAAAAGGAGAAATGAACATGTAGGGAAGAAAAAAAATATTGAAAGTTATTTTTCCAGATATGAAGACATTTTGAGAATAAACATTTTTGACTTGAACCTGTGGTATGAAAGCCAACACTCTGGAAAATAGGCACACGGTAATCAGCATCAATGTCCTAATTGGCTTGACTTCTGAAATAAAAGGGAATCCTTTGGGAAGCTTGGAACAAGATCAAGTCCCGTGTAAGGCATGACCTCAGAATTCCCCTCAGCAATATTCTGCATTAGGGGAGAGCAGATCAATGACTCCTGTGTCTTTGGGGAAGACCGTGTGACCTAGCTTCCTAAACTTAGCTAATATATTGTTCAAAGTAAAGGCAACTGACAAACATTTTCTGACATGTAATGATTCTGGGAATCTAGTTTCCAGATTCCTTTAAATGTTTTCTTCCTACAAAAATGAATGGAGGAACTATGGCAAAAAGACTGGTGTATTTCTGTAGTAATGACTGATAATTATTGTAATAAACATTGTAATGGTAATACTTCTCTCAGTTATGTAAAGAATTAGATGCTCAATTGGTTGGACTTAGAAAGGGACAATAGAATCCTCTCTTGCAAAACCTTCAGTCCAGTGGAGAAAATACACATTTTATATTATAATAAAATGAACACTTAAGGTAAGTCCCAGTGTGTATAGGGGAGAGGAACTTTGGTGGCAGCAGCAGTGGCCAACAGAATCTTATAAAAACATAAATCCAGTCTTATGATGCAACATGGATTGGGTAACTTATCAGAGACCTAGGACAGATAATGATGGGTGTGAATGAGTACTTTTCTGTGATCTTTTGAACAAAGTTGTGGTGAAAGTCTATATCCTCTCCTTGGCACACCCTCTTGACATCTTTATTGTTCACTGTCTGTTGCCTGTGTTTATAGTAGAGATGGATCTTCTCCTAAGGGACATTTGCTTACATTCCAGACTTTGCTCAGGAGCCTCTGCCTTTTGACCCTTTTTCTAGTTACTAATATACAGACGTTTGTTGGTTTTTCTCTTTCAATAAATTTATGGACATGATTTCTCAGAAACTTGCTCTGGACCTTCTTTTTGTCTGTACTTCCTCCCTAGGATGTCATTCAGTCCAATGGCTTAATACCATCTATATTCTGATGACTCTCCTGAGATTCAGGTTTGTGTATTTGTCTCTTTGTCTACCAGATGATTTTCAGATACTTCCAGCACACAGCACTTTGGTCCCCTCCCCACACTCACTCCTCCCCCATTCTTCCTATTCATGATAAATGGCACCATTATACAATCAGGTGGTCACACCAGAAACCTTGTGGTTCCTCTTGATGCCTCTATGTCCCTTCCTTGTCTGTGCCACCACCACCTACTCACTCTCACCTATGAACCTTGTAACTCATCCACCAGAAAACGTGTTTATTCTTCCTCCAACATAAATCTCAACTTCAGCAACTCCTCTTCATTTCCACGACCACCAACTATACGAGGCAAACCACCATTGTTTTACCTCGTCTGTTTCAGCGATCCCTACACTTTCCCCTTCCATAAACCCTTTTTCAAGGGCAATTTGAGTGATCTTCATGAACCAAAACACATCACTCCCTAGTGCAAAACCATCCTCACTGGCTTTTAGCTGCATGCAAGAGGACACGAGGAAACACCCAAACCTTACAAAGGTCCGAAGGTCCTCTCGACGTAATGTGGTCTCTTCTTTGGTTTTTCCAATCTAATTTTTCACTCTTTCTCCCCGCCCCCCCCCATTGCCCCACTGTACTCTAACTTAATGGTGCTTTTGAAATAGTTTCTAGAAGTGTTCCTGGTCTCGATTTAAAGGAAATTTAATTACATAAAGGTCTCTGTAGAAAAACTTTCTCTGTACTCTGTCTAAATGAATGCCTCCCCAAGGCATTCTCCATCTCAGCAGCTTGTTCATTTCCTCCAGAGTAGCTGACCACAGGCTGTGGTTATGTTTTTTTTGTGACCTTGTTTGTGTCCCCCTCATCTGGGCTGTAAGTTCCAGGAGGGTAGGGATGATGTGATTGGCTTCCTTACTCTCTGAGTTTCAGTTTCCATCACAGTGTAGTAACATAGTAGGCACTCAAGAGTAGGCACAGAGTAGGTCCCCAATGCATAATTGTTGAATGAATGATTTAAGTTCAGTTTGGTTAAAGCTCTTGTTAAAAAATCAAACATTATTAGCAAAACAAAAAAAAAAAAGAAAAATGGGGAAAGAGAGACGAGCCAGAGCATGGAAGGCATTGTAAAATTCACTGAGATTTGGGTTTCAATTAGTGGCTTCAACTGACCGAGTTCTTTCCACTGAGGCAAGTCAAGAGAGGCCAGAGAGAGAACGCTGAGGAGACTGATGCTGACAACGTAGCCCACACTGCACTCCTCGCCACCTCACCCATGGTGGTTATTACTACGCCGTGTACTGGGTCTCCACGTGCAAGTTTCTTCCTGTGGCTTTGCCTGCCGTGTTGCTCTGTAATTGGAACTGTTTATATTTCCTTTCCTGGCAAAAACCCTCAAGAGAAAGGACTTTACTTCAGTCTTACCTTATACTGATTCTTTCCAAGATTTTTTTTTTTTTTTTCTGAAGTGCCCTAATTAGACTCAGTTTCTTCCTTGCGTTCTCAGGAACTTGAGTGACAGTAATTCTGTTAAATTTGGGGAGCCATATGAGACCAGAGCAGGGGTTAGCAAACAATGGTCTGCAGGCCAAATCTAGCCTGTTTTTCTAAATAAAATTTCGTTGGAACACAGCCACACCCATTCATTTATGTGTTGCCTTCTAGCTATAACTGCAGCGTGGAGTAGGTGCTGCTGAGATTTTGTGGTCCAGAGCCAAAAATATTTACTCTCTTATAGGAAAAGATTGCTAATATCTGAACAAGGATGTAATCTCCTTTATTCTAAGCCTTCAATATAGCGTTAGAAGAGTTTAACTGCTCTTTTGATATCTCCATTTATATATTAATAATTAATTTGAGGGGAAATCAGATTTTGTTTATACCTCCCAATATCACCTAGTTCAGACCCTATGATGTTCCAGGCATTTGCTTAATCGATACATAAAGCTTTCTGTGACCTTTCCATCCCAAGTAATCTCTTGCTGCTTTCAGCATCCATGGTGTTTTGCCTCACATAACACTTTATCTCCCATAGTGCTAGAGCTCACCTGGTGCTTTATCTCCTGTGGCACTCACCATTTTGACCTTGTATGTGAATCATGTGTGTGCATGGCTACAGGCCTACTGGTGTGGCATTGTGTAAAGAAAATTGTATTTTGAGTATGACAGATTGTTAGGCTGCATAATATTAGGTTGGCCAAAAAGTTCATTCGGGTTTTTCATCCTGTGTTATGGAAATGCCGAACGAACTTTTTGGCCAACCAATAGCAAGGATTGTGCCTCTTTTGCTGACCTGGAAACTTGCCCAGTGCCTGCCACGTGGTAGACATTGGCATGAATAGGTCTGAACCACACCTTTATATGAATAAGGACTTGCCTCCTTGTTTTCTGTTGATGCCGATAGAAGTGGATTAAACCAAGCATTATTCAGCATACCCCACCCCAGGATATACATCCCCACACCCCCAACACACACACATTTCAAGAACTTGAAGGTAACTTTTGGGCACTGTACTTTTATAGTCATTGGTTTGAATTCCAGCTCTATCATTTATCAAGGAACTTTGGACAAGATATAAAATATGATGTTTGATTTCATCATCTTTCAAATGCAGCTGATTGTAGCCACCTCTCAGGCCTTTAAGAGGAAGTAAATGAGGTATCGTCTGGAAGGAACCTGCAAGCCTCTAGGTCACGGTAGATGGTCAGTAAAGGTCAGTTGTGTCCCAAAGACCTGTGACTTCCATACCAAGCCACCTAGGGAAGTCCTGCTTCCCAGCCGTGTTCTCCCACTGACTCATACTCTCCTGGGATGTGGGAGCCACTCTTCTTGACTGCAGGTGACTTTCCTGCTCCCTGTGATTCCTGATCCCCTCATTCAATCTTTCCCACATAGCATTACAAGCTGCCACATTGCTGAAGCCAAAACTCTGAGTCATTATTGCTGTTTCTTCCATCTAGTCCATCAGCAAACCTCCCTAAATATATCTTTAATCTATCCATTTCTCAGTCATCTGCTTAGCCCAAACCACTATTTTCTTCTCCCTGGTCTGATAGGAAAAAACTTTCTTACAGGTCTTCTACCTCCATCTCCAAATGGAAGTTGGATGATCTTTTAAACACACATATCAGGCAATGTCTTCTCAAAACTCCTAATGATTTCCCATGATGATTGTCATGAAATCAGATTCCCCTGCCATGGTCTGCAGAGCCCTCATGACGATACCTCCAACTAATTTTATATCCTGGAGATTTTTTCACAGTGTACCAGGCTCGAGGCCCCGTGGACTGATATCAGTGACTTCAAAAACCAAACTTTTTCCTGCCCCAGAATCTTTGCGCCTGCTGTTCCTTCTGCCTTTACACCTTTCTGCCTCTTTTTGCGTGGGTCACTCTTTATATCTATCAGGAGGCAGTTACAGTTCTACTGTCAGAAACCTCTAAGTACCCTGTGCTTCCTATCACTTTTCTTAGAATCCTGTTTTTCTACTTATTCTTATCACAATTTGTAATTCTATATGTAGCAAGTATTTACTTCTGTGTTTGTTTGGTGAGATCCTACTTCTTTATATATGTCTGCTTGGGTCATTAGTGTATGTCCAGCCCCAGTGGATTATTTTACTATATAGCAGTGCTTAATAAATTATTTTTGAGTGAATGAATGAACGAATGAACCATGACTTTAGGTAGATTTACCTCTCCACAATATGTTTTCCTTTGAATATAAATGGCTGGCTGAAATTCTGCCCTATGTATTGAAATGTATCTTTTCTGAGAAAGTTGTGAATATACCAGTGATTTAAAAAAATGAATGGAAGTCCTTACATGACTTTTACTCTAAGTCCCTTTCAAGATGATGCTTTTCTCAAATCTTGGAATAAGAAAAAAATAAATGCATTTTGTTGGTTTGCTCTTCAGCATTTTAATTTTCCAAGAGCTTGGAGAATTCTCTTTGAAGTTTAGTGCACCAAAAAGTGTAATAAAATGTAGTATTTCTTCCAGGTTTCAGTTGATAAGGAACATTTTAAGATATCTTTCGGCAGTCTCACAGTGTATTTGTTCTCTGTAACCTTAAATGTGAAGATATTGATTTTAAAATATTGGAAGTAGTCGTAAAGGTAAGATTCTGCATTAGCTGCATATCTCAGAATGATTTAAAAACAACAAGGGTCTTGATTTTAAGTGGAATTATGAAATGTTTTATGAGTTTTTTTTTACAAAGTCTGCATTTTCTATAACTCATGAATATTCTCGTAGTGTTCTTTCACCATTTTAGAGTCTAGCAAAACGAACTTGAATTCAGACTGTATTCTAAGTATCACTGATGACATTAACTCTCCTATAAAATAAGCATATACGAATGCCTGTTTTAAAAAGCTTAAAAAGAGAAAAAAATATTTTTGGGTTATGTAATATATTAATTGTTGTACCATGAAGTGACAGTTGTTATCCCAATTTTGCCAGCAAGGAAAGAATCTTACAGGAAAAGACCTTGCTTGAAGTCACACTGAGAGTATATGGCTGTTAGCATTTGGACTCAAGCTCTTTACACTTCACAGCAATATTCTTTCCATTGCTGATTGCCTTCTGCTTTTTTATCATCCAGTCTTGTCTTTTTTCTTTCTCCACCCCCACTATTTTGTTTACTTGAGCCCAATTGCCATTCCATTTCCCCTGTCTCCTGGAGGCCACCATTCTAATTTACATGATGTGTATATTTTGATTTGCATGTATTCTTGCAGAATGTGTATTATTTTGTATGCATGCATTTTTACTTAATGCTATTTCATGTTTTGTTTGATTAAACACTCTATTTTTAAAGACTCCTCCATATGAGCATTCCTGTATGTGAGCATCTAAGCTTTTGCATCTCATTGTTGCAAGATACTTTCTTGGTGTGCATCTACCACATTTTACTTATCCTTTATCTCAGTAATGGAGAGTTAATTTTCTTCCAACTCCCTTCCATTTAAATGACTATGTAAATAACATACATACTTGCATAGAGTATGCAACTTTTTCTTTGGGGATGTATATCTAGGAATAAATTTCCTCTGACGTAATGCATGTGTCACTTAATTTGGGTCATTAGGCCTGAGTTACATTATCTTACCTAGTGGTTTTCCTGTGTCTCACACCAATTTTTTCCAATTTAATTGGTGTACAGTGATACTTTATTATTGTTTTAATTTCCCTGATTACTAATAAATTTAAGCTTCTCTTTGTTTACTTATCAGCATCAGGGTTCCCTCTTCTGTAAATTCTCTATTCATATCATTGCCTAGTTTTCTGTTTTGGCTATTTCTCTTCTTGTTGATTTGTAAGAGTTTCTTTTTTTTTTTTTTTTTTTTTTTTTTTTTTTTTTATTTTTTTTTTTTTTTTTTTTTTGGGGGTTAGATTTTTAATTCATGTTTGTATGTGGTGCTAGCTTATTTCTAGCTTTATTTTTGCTATAGAATGAACCAGTGTTTCTAATACCATCTATTAAGCAATAGAATATCTACCATATTTTCAGATTTATTTATGAAGAGAACTTATTTTTACATCTGGAGGAAGGAAAATAACTCTTTAATATCAAAATGCCTTTCCCACAATAGAAATTCAATGAACATTTTTTTCCTTATGGATGCAAATAACATTTTATGTCTGTTGTGGATCTAATCAAAAATGCTTTAGGTATGTTTGTGAGTCTGTAAAGGCACATTTCCTTTTGTTCTTCCTGCTTCAGGCTAGAGTTCTCAGTGGAACTGTCATGGGATTTTAAGTTGAGTATTTCAAAAAACTCTTCTTTGTTCTTGGCAATTAACATACCATTATTGATATAATTTTACATGATTATGTCAGTTTAAATGAGAAACTAAAATTGAAAGGAAATTCTCATTGATTAAGGATAATTTATTTGAATTTGTAAGTTATATGCATTTGAAACAAATGGTCATCATTTGCAGGCCTTTTATTTCATCTCCAAACACAAAGATGGAAATGTAGATTTATGATTAGTTTAAGATAAGTTTGATAATAGCACTGCATGAATTTTATAGATTCCTTTTTCTCTAAATGATGACTGCTTAAGTTGGAATTTTTGAAGTATGAACTAGAACTGAAGGGGAAGATGAAAAGTTAGAAATGTGTTCCTAATTCCATTTAGGGAAACAGACTTTCAGTCCACAGAGATCTCTGACACTATTTCAGGGAATAATCTAGTGGAGGAAGATGGACCAGAGTGAAGCATTTAGCTGATTATGTAGTTCATTCAAGAATAAATAGGCTATTTACTTTGTCTGAAAGTTCAATAGATTTGGATTTCAGTCAAATGGAATGACATTAGATCTTCCTTTATTAATGTTGATACAAGTGTGTTTAGAGAGGGCTTCTATGAGTTACTGCTAATAATTTCTTTATTGGTTGAGTTTTCTTCTGTCTCATTTGCTCAGTGCTTCAATTTTGTAGAGATCATCTGATTTTTGACAACATTATGAGGTGGGGAAGTGTATTCATCCAATTTCATAATGACAGCGTTTCACTCCTGTAACTTTGTAACTTTCTTAAGCAAATGCTGGAGAAGGAAGTTGCAAGAGGAAAGGTTTTGTTAAGGATGCACACATTTTTGGAGATGACATACTTTGAATTTGTGGTAGAAAATATGAGATCTGCTGATTTTCTGAGCTAGAAAAATTCATACTTTCTATATATATTACAGCAGTGTCAGAAATGATCTCTAAGAAGTAGGTGTAAAAAACTTGTAAAAAAGACAATGTTGCATTCGAATTATGGATGAAATCCAAATTATAAAAACATTTAAATATATCCCTTGAAAATGTAAATTCTTTGTCATAATTTGAGATTTAGTGGGAACAGTAATATATAGGAGAGTGTGGCACATAGATCAAATCGCAGCTCTGACATTCCTATTTTGAGACCTTAGGCAAGTTACAACTCTAAGCTTATGCCCTTATCAGTAAAATGTCCATTTTTTTTTTTTTTTTCTTGCGTTATGCGGGCCTCTCACTGTCGTGGCCTCTCCCATTTGCGGAGCACAGGCTCCGGACGCGCAGGCTCAGTGGCCATGGCTCACGGGCCCAGCCGCTCCGCGGCATGTGGGATCTTCCCGAAACGGGGCACGAACCCGCGTCTCCTGCATCGGCAGGCGGACTCTCAAGCACTGCGCCACCAGGGAAGCCCAAAATGTCCATTTTTGATATCAAACAAGGGGATATCTTTTGTGTCTCGGGTCTCAATTTGCCTTTCTTTTTCTTCCCCAACCCCTGTTCCCAGATTCTTACATTAAAACAGCTAAACTAAGCTTTATCCATAGGAAGACACATTGTTTATCTTAGCTGGTCTAGCACTTAATACGTTTTTAATTGTCTGCCTTTGACTAATGGCAAAGGGGAAAGCCCATATTTCTTTAGAGAAGTGAAATAATTTGCCTTTATTTACATGAATCTTGTAATCTTTGTTCTTTTATGCTGGTTGCTAATTATATGTGTCGAACCAGTTATCTTAAGTAATGGAAGTTAAATTCCCCTAGTGATTTAAAATAGAAGAATGGAACTTTTGTAAGCATTACAAGATGGTTGTTCTTTTGGAAATACATCATGAAGTCTCCAGGATATATATATATATATATATATATATATATATATACACACACACACACACACACACACACATATATTTGTGAATTACCATCTGTGTAGAAAAACAGCCCCACTATAGCATTTTGCTGAGTAGTATGGAAGGATCTCTCTCATCATGCTGCTTTCAAACAAGTTAGAGAATCACAAAACTGAAATTTACTTATACAAATTCATAGTACAGATCTGGTTGATAAAGTTTTTATCAGCATGTTTCTTCAAAGAAACAAAAAAAGAAGTTTTGTTTGTTTGTTTTCAATTAGGAAAAGTAGTTTTAGCCGTTAAAAAAAAAAGTACAACATTTACATCATAAATGATGTTCTCTTAAACAGTTGTTCCAAGTCATTCCTAACAATGGGATAGGAAAAATTAGAACCCGTGAAATGCAGGGGATATTTTAGGAAAGACACAAGGAGGTAAGAAACCTGTGGATTCCAGAAATATTTAAGTTCTAGCCACAGACCAGAAATAGTAGTAAATGCTAAGAACATTTCCATGAACAGAACACACAAGAATGTTTGCCCCTATGTAGGTCTTTTATTTTTCTTTTGAGCAATTTCTAAGTGCTAAGTGAAATAATGAGAATTAAACATGATTTACTTATGAAATAAAATTAAAAGAAAAACGTTATAGGAGTGTAGATCTGGAAGGTCTCATTCTGCTGAGAACATGGACATATATTCCACATGAACATGTGGAACATGGACATATGTTCCACATTTGGGAACAGAACTGGAAAGAACTGATTGTTTGTGTAATAGAAGATGCCTTTGGAGTTCCTGTGGAGGGAATTAGGTATAAAGAAAGGCTGGGACTGTGAGTGAGAGCAAGAGTGAGGGTGAGAACAAGGATGTGAAGCAAATGTCTTCTCCAGATATTGAGTTTCTACACATCTCAGGTAAGGGACCATTCCCCACCCATCTAGCCACTTCTTCTGTATTTATAATGTCTGATTTTACTGGAAAGGGGCTCTATTGACAAATGCACAGTCTACTCCTCACTGATACTTCTTGCCTGAGTTTTTATCTGTGCTTGAGCTTTTTGAGCAAGAAATGTTAAAGATCTTTCATTAGCCTTGTGCTTAAACCTTTGGCTAAATGTGCTTGATCCTCAAGAAAAAACAGACAATAAAGAACAAAACTCACCATGATAGAGGGTTTTTATGGAGTGTTAACATATATTCTTTGTTCAGCTTTTGCTTCACATTAGAGCAGCCCTGTTCAAAGTTAAAGTGATATGTTGGCAGAACATAAAATCAAACCAGATTTAGAACTACAATATGTGAAAAATAAAGCAGACTTCTGGAAAAATCAATATATTGGTCACAGGTGATCATCAACAATGACTCTAGAAACATCTCTAAAATAGCAGAAAAGAGAGAAAGAGAAAATGGAGGAGACTTAATCAAAGAAATAATAAAAGAAAATTTCCCCCACATTTACAACTAAGTGTTCCAGCACAATTTTAAAAAAAGCCATGTCCGAGATACATTGTGATGAAAATTCACAATACTAGGGTTAAAAGAAAGCCATAAAATCTTCTCAAAAGAAAAATAGAGTCACATCCTAATGATCAGCACTCAGAATGACTTTAGACTTTTCAATACAGTTCTGGAAAGTAAAAGAAGTTGTAGCAGTGCATTCAAATTCTGAAGGAAAATAGCTCAGTTTGAATTGTCACGTTAGGGTTAAAGTGGATTAACTACTCTTATTTTCCTGAAGTTGATTTTTTTAAAGTTTAGATCTTTAAAGTCTTGATTCAGGCTAAGTTTTTGACTTTGAAGAAGCTACAGACTGAACTGTAATTGTGAGTAAAATTTATATTTTTTTATTGTGCATATAATAGTTGTGTTGTTTATGGACAAGGAGAGAAATTGTTATGAGAGGCTGAATAATATTTTCAAAGATAACATTTAATAGGAGAAATTTCGATTTCAGTAGAGATTTGCCTGAAAAGTCACATTAAGCTGTGGTTTTTTAATGTTAATTATGCTGCTGTATTTTTTCTGAATTTGCTGAATGAAAGTAGTAGATAAGAAAGAAGGTGTGTAAATACTTTCTTAATCAGGTCTTAGAAAGCAAACTTAGACTCTCATGGTCTTTTCATCATCAACAGGCTTTTTACATAAAAGCGTAGAAAGACCCCCATTGTGAATTTTTTCTTTTGTCCTATAATACTTTCTCACATCTTGGACATTGACAATTGCATTCATGCTGTTAAACTGGCAGGGAACCTAATTATGACTTTTTATTTGAAGCTCAGATAATCTCAAAGCTCTTTAAGAAGATTATTACCTTAATCTATCTGCTAAATTCTTCAATGCACTTATGAGATCTATGGTATCAACTCTGTAGATTATAAGAGAGATTTAGAGTTTAGAAAGATGGTGCAATGAGTAAAGTGAGCACTAGACTAGAAATCTGAGGACCCAGGTTGTAGCACTATCTTTGCATATATCCCTTTGGGGTGACTGTTACCTAATTGGAAAAACAAAGGCAGATGGGTTGTTTTTTTTGTTTTTGTTTTTGTTTTTTGCGGTACGCGGGCCTCTCACTGTGGTGGCCTCTCCCGCTGCGGAGCACAGGCTCCGGACGCGCAGGCTCAGCGGCCATGGTTCACGGGCCCAGCCAGTCCGCGGCATGTGGGATCTTCCCGGACCGGGGCACGAACCCGTGTCCCCTGCATCAGCAGGCAGACTCTCAACCACTGCGCCACCAGGGAAGCCCATGGCAGATGGTTTTTAATGTGTAAACTCAATCTAAATTTCTTTGATTCTACTACGCTTCTTCCATACTTTGAATTCCCACGTATTTTGCTTTGGTGCGGCTCTATATATGCATAATGATATAAAGGGCTTATAGTTTTATAAGCGTGGTAAAGAGGAGCGTATTCTCATGGAATGTTAAAATATGGTTATCTACTCTGATTCACATTTTTAAGACTGTGAAAATACCAGTGATCATAATATTACCCTGATTTTGCCCACCTTCCTGCTATTCAACATACCCTGTGAATCACTCAGGGATTTATTCCTGAGGAAAGCATGACATATGAATGAGAACTATAGGATAGACCTTGTGATAGTGAATTTTTTTTTCTTGTTTTGGTTGGTGGCTTTATATCTTTGAAGTTTTTACATATGACCACTTAATTCTGTGGAGTCTGCAGTTGAAATTTGAAAGGCAGTCCCTGTGCTTAATTGGTTTATTTTGAAAGGAAAGAACTTGGTCCAGTGGCTGTCTTCCTTTTCTGAAGACAGTGGTATCAGCCCATTCCCAGACTCTGCCCTATTTTGCTCTCACATACTACAGAGCTTCTCATATGCCCCACTTGTGTGCCTTAGCAATCATTTAGGCTTTGACATGCATTTCTTGATGGTGTTACAACTTGTTTTTGAATTTATTTTCTCCAGGAAGCACTCCGTGATGAACAATTTAGCTGGATAACTATTTATTAAAGAGAAAACATAAGGGATGAAAAGTCTAAACAAACTTTTTTCCTAGAGATGGATGACAAGGGCACCTACTCTTTTGGCAAACAGTATAGTTATTGCTTCCCTGATTACCAAGCTGGGGTATGCTAATGCTTTGGCATGAAAAATTGAAAATTAATCTCAATAATTGATGTCTGACTAAAAGAGGTCAAACACAGTTATAGCAGGAAAAAAAAAAAAAAACCAATGAAAGGAAAATTATCTTAGTCCAAATCATGACATGCCATGCTTTGCTTTTACCGAAAAAAGAGGGCATTGATATTGACAAGGATTTTGTACAATAGTGAAGGGTTCAGAGTTATCTAGATGTGAATGACGACCCTACCTACTAACTACCTTGAGCAAGGTACTACAACACACAGCCTTGTTGTCCTTATCTCCCGCACAGGATCCCATCCTTAGCCTTGGCTACCTCAGAAAACTGCTAGAAGGCATACTAAAATTACATCCAGGGAAGTCTGTTGTAAACTGCAGTGTATCAGGAGCTGTGATAATGCTGTTTGCCATTCAGCTGCAGTGCCAGCTGCTGGGGATTAAGAAAAGGCTTAGGAAGGTCTGATGTTGCCTTCAAGAGGTGAAGGGAAACATCCTTGATAACATTGTTACTTCCCAGAGAATCTGCTCTTCCACATCTGCTCAATTCAGTGAACGTTTTTTAGCATCTGCCTTGTGTATTGTACCCAATGAAGTGCCGTTCGTATGTACTTTAGAGTCCAAGTTGCTTCATGATCCCCAGGCTTCCAAAATCTCATATTTGATACAACTACAACCAGAGAAATGTTAGAATCCCAGGCATCTGTCTTCAAATCATGACCATGCTTTGCTTTTACCGAAAAAAGAGGGCATTGATATTGACAAGGATTTTGTACAATAGTGAAGGGTTCAGAGTTATCTAGATGTGAATGACGACCCTACCTACTAACTACCTTGAGCAAGGTACTACAACACACAGCCTTGTTGTCCTTATCTCCCGCACAGGATCCCATCCTTAGCCTTGGCTACCTCAGAAAACTGCTAGAAGGCATACTAAAATTACATCCAGGGAAGTCTGTTGTAAACTGCAGTGTATCAGGAGCTGTGATAATGCTGTTTGCCATTCAGCTGCAGTGCCAGCTGCTGGGGATTAAGAAAAGGCTTAGGAAGGTCTGATGTTGCCTTCAAGAGGTGAAGGGAAACATCCTTGATAACATTGTTACTTCCCAGAGAATCTGCTCTTCCACATCTGCTCAATTCAGTGAACGTTTTTTAGCATCTGCCTTGTGTATTGTACCCAATGAAGTGCCGTTCGTATGTACTTTAGAGTCCAAGTTGCTTCATGATCCCCAGGCTTCCAAAATCTCATATTTGATACAACTACAACCAGAGAAATGTTAGAATCCCAGGCATCTGTCTTATCCCAAAAAGGAACATACAGAAAAGTATTATACCTGAACCAAACCTTCAGATGAATTCTGGGATATTCAGACCAGAATCTAAATGCTGGACTCTATTAATACTTGGATACTTACAATGATTTATAATGATTCAATTTGAAACTATTTATTCAGGTGTAGCCTGATACTTAAACTGAATTTGAATATTTAAATGTTTTCTTTTTCATCACCAATTACTGTTGATTTTCTCTCTGCCAACCTCCCCCAAAGATTTTTTCACCTTAAATAATAACAAGAACAATAGTAACAATAGTAATAGTAACAATTGCAAAGCTATCATTTATTTAGCTCCGCCATTGTTCCACACACTATTATTTCTGATTTTGTGATTTATTTTACCATGAAATTGTTAGCAGCAGCATCTCTATATAGTGGTTCTTCCTTATTACTCATTAACTCTTAGCCCCTTGCAATCTACTCTTTTACCTGGCATTAAAACTGCTGCCCTGAAAAGCACCCCAGGGTAACTAAATTCACTAGCTTTTTCAGAATCCTAATCTGCTTTGGCTATTTTGTACCATTTGACTCTCTGCAACAGCTCCTCTTTTGGACATCCTCCATGTCCTGGCATCTGTAACCTCTACTGTCTTTCTGAGAGCACTTTGTGGTCTCCTGTGTCTACTCCTGCCATCGTACATGTAAATTCTCTCCCTTCATCCCCACTGCAACTCCTCAGTTTTAGGTTCTCATGGATTCTTATGAAGATGGTGAGCTGGCTTCTCTGCAAGGGAGCAGAGTGCAGAGGTTAAGGGAGAGTCTGGTGCCTGCCTTCCTGGCCCAAAACCTCTCTCTGTCCTTCCAAGCTGAGTGACCATGTGTACATAAAGTCAGTTTCAGCCCTCTTAGTGGTAAAGTGGGGGATAATAATTATAACTACTTTATGGGGTGGTTGAGAGGGGTGAATGTGTCACTATGTGCAAAAGGCTTAAAATAACTTCTGGCCCATGGTAAGTGGTTAAATGTTGCAATTATTGTTTTTGCTTTCATATTAGCTATTACTGTCATCATTTTAAATAGTTTTTCCTGCCATTGGATCCGTTGCCTTTGGTAGGTTCTGTGCAGGGAAGCCAAATTACCCTAAAACAAAACTTAGTTAACGTTATTAAGCTATGTTATATTTATGTTTAATATTTATATTCTATATTGTCTAAAAGGTTTAATAAGCTCGTCTGTTATTCAAAACCTCTCAGTGGCACTGGTTTGTCTTTCTAGCCTTATCTGCCAAAACTCACAGTATAAAATTCACTCTTGGCATCTCCCTTCCCTACTGTGTCTTCCTTACTTTCCTTCTACCTCCACGCATTTAAAATCCTACTTGCCATTCACAAGATTTAGAACAAAGGCTACCAGTCCCTTGATGCCTTTTGTAATCCTCTAGATCAAGAATAAGTCTATCCTCTCTGAAGCCCTTAAGCAAAGCTCTTTATTTTTAGGCTTCTTTTGGCCTTATATCTTTCTATCTGATATTTTAGTTATTCATGTACATGGTGTTATCTTTCCTCTTAGATTATAAACTCCTTGGGAAAGAGCTTTTGCCTTTATGCAGCCTTCCAGCTCCCAGCACAGGACATTACACCGAATAATGTTCAGTGAAGGACTATTGAATTCATGTTGATTTCAACAGAATAGAGTGGATATTCACTTTCCATCTTGCTGTGTTTGCATAGGCCACTGGCCCTTTTGGCTTTGATGAATGGAGAAGACTTACGGAGGTTCTTTCTTTTTTTTCTCCTCATCTTTTGGGTTTTAGAGTTGCGTAATAAACTGAACAGTACAGTGCTTGGCTCACTGTAGTAAATATCTGTTGAATGATGAAGAAAATAAATAGTAAACATTGCTGAATGAGAAAGAAAAAGTAAATAGTGAGTGACCCACACCCTATCCCAGAAATGGAAAAAATTGTAGGGAGATGTTTTTTGTATGCAAAGCACACACCCACACTTGCTTCTGAATGGTGTAGAAAACATAGCTCGAGTCTCAAGTTTGAGAGGCATGCTTACGTTTACTAAGTACACTGGACAAACCTATCAAAATACTGGCTTTTGCAATATATTCTTTGATCTTTTTAAAATCAACCTTGTTTCTATATTGCAATAAGCTTTGGTTAAGATTCAAATTAATATACCCTTCATTTGTTTGTGTCATTGGGGTAATCATACGAACAATGTAATTGCACCAAAAAAAAAAAAAAAAAAAATTGCTGCAGGAGTGAATGAGGACCCACACGCTCAGTATAAATGTGAGCTGGTGCAGAAACTCCTCAGGGATGAGCGTGGAAGGTGCTTTCAGGTGACCGGCCAGAATAGGACAGCTGATTCATCTTTTTCAGAGGTCCAGGGCTGTGTGCTCATCTCCTGAGCAGCGCCCTGGGGCCACGGAGTGACAAAAGCAAAACCCCTGTCCAAGGGGTGGAGTCATCTTGTGACTTTTGCTCCTTTGCAGAGGCAACTCCAGAAATACAAATTCGGGAGTTGAAAAGATTATTAACAAAAGAGGGGGAGTTAAAACATGTCACAAGAATTGTGGATTACTGTATTCATATCACAGCTTTTCTTCTTTACTCATCTCTATTTTTTGCTTGCCCTTATTTGTGGTGTGTTTAGGAATGTGGGGAAATCATAATGATTTTCAGCCTTCAGTGTGTTAATCTGAGATTACTGGTAGCCCTACTAGGCGGGATGGAGTGAGGCCAAGAATACTAAGGTAGCCTCTGTGTATCCAGCTAAACATTTAAGCAAGTGTTGACATACCAATCAGAAGTCAGAGTAGAAATAAGTACAGTTTTGCTGAGATGTCAAGACCGCGTTTGTCTTGGCCACTGTTTCCAGGAAGCCTTGCCTGACTGTCCATGACTGAATTTAATAGTATCCCATAAGACCTTGTATTTGTCTGCATTGTACATATTACACAGCAGTGATTGCTTATTTCATAATCCACACCTGCCATTTACAAGACACACTGAAGGCAGATCACACCTCTCCAGCAACTTGCCCAGCGTCTGTCGCAAAATATTTATCGGATGCTGTATTTTCCTTTCCCTCCTCCTACTGACTCTGTAAAAGGGAAAGTAGCACCCGTGGTACTTCCCAAGAAGGCTGCTCTTCCAGGCCACCATCCTGCAGAACGGCAGATGGCTCCACATCTGCAGAAGCCCTGCAGACCCCAGAAGGGAATGGTCATGGTCGGGATTTCCTCACAGATCCACAGGGCTTCAGCCCTGCACGCCGGCTTGTCTTGGAGCTGCCCCTCGTCCCTGACTGCAGTCTTGCCACTTGCTGTGGCCTGAGCAGAATGAAGGTTGGCAGATCCTGGTGCTGCTTCTGACCACCCAGCAGAGAAGAGTTTGATTTTTCCTAAGTAGAAATTGATCAGTGTGGGATTTAGAGATTTTCAGAGGTGCCTTTGTTTAAATTGAGAATCGGGAAGTGAGGCTCTTCATTAAAAAGCACCATGCGGTCACCAGGGTTAACGAGGCATATCACAGCAGCCCTGACACTAAATAAAGGCAAATTAACTCCGATCACTGTGGCCTGGGTGCCTTCTGGCAGTTCAGTCTCCTTGTGAGGCAGGGTTTTCGAGGCATCCTTCTGGCATCCTTCCCCTAAATGGCTCCTGAGCCATGGGGCAATGGGGAGGTGGGTCCTGCCTCTACCTTCTGTGCTACCCTCACTGGCTACAGCTCCTCCCTGGAGGGCACTGCCCAGCAGGCACTGTGGACAGAGAAGCAGGACTGAGAGACTGGGGTTTCCTCTGGTCCACAGCTGGCTGAGGGGCCAAAACAGAGATTCATACTCTTAAGGCCCTGTTTCACCATCCATATAACAAACAGATTAGAAGAGAAAATCATTGACTCCTTCTTGTAGAAAAGTTATATAAATAAATCAATGAATGAAGACAAATGATGTCAGCACAAACATTGCTCACTTGGGGACCAGGTGTCTTACCTTGTGCTTCTTTTAGTAATAAAAAAGAGCCAGTGCCTCTGTAAGCTCCAACATGTGCCAGACACTGTTCTAAGAACCTTACTTACATGGACCCAGTTAATCTTTACAAAATCTCTGTGAGATGAGTACTATGATGAGAAAACAGAGGCAGTCGAAGTGTTGTGCTGTGTGCCAGGTATTTTTCATGCATGCTTCTGTGTGATTCTCACAAAAATCCTCTGTGCAATGGATATTTTAGCTCTGCGCAACAGATGAGGACCCTGAGATTCAGAACATTTGCAGGACACGTCTGAGATGATACTGCCGGTAAGTGATGGAAAAGGAGGATTTGGATTCACTTATTTCTGTTTCCAAAGTTTTATGGTTTAGAATAGTTGACTGCCCA
Source organism: Lipotes vexillifer (assembly GCF_000442215.2). Lineage (NCBI taxonomy): Eukaryota > Metazoa > Chordata > Mammalia > Artiodactyla > Lipotidae > Lipotes > Lipotes vexillifer. Next base: position 664,035 of record NW_006785906.1, read on the forward strand.
GGGTGAGGGATTTAAAATTCCTCCTTGAGATTTATTTATGATCCCTCAGGTATTCTGTTGAAGGTTCCTGGAATGGAGAGAATAATAAGTACCAGATACTAACAATGATCTTGAAATAGTGGGTACAGAAGAATGTATCCCTTGCTCTGCTGAGCTTTAGATTTGGCTGTACCACTTTCTTCCTCCTGATTTCTCCCAACAACCAACCCTTGAACGCTCCCCCTCATTCATTAAAGACTGGAACTCAGCCCAATGCCTTCTCTAATACGGCTATCGCTATTAGCATAAGGGGCTTCAGCATCCCCAGGGTCACTTCATCCAGCACCCTGATCTCTCAATCCCTTTGTCTCATCTCCTGTTCATCGGAGCCACTCATTTCATCATTCATCATCACATCTGGGCACTTGCCATCACCAAGAACTACATTCCATCTAACATTATGTGTTAAAATGCTCCATTTATGTGTCAAACCCTCTCTCTCACAAGCTGGCTAGTTCAAATGCCTCCAGAATTCTTTCACTCCACCAAACTCTCCATTTCGCCCTCGACTTGGCCTCCTATGAACACCACCTTTCTCTCTCCCCTGCTCGGATCCCATGATTCCACTGTCAATGACTCTCTTCCCTCTCCATGCCTACACTTAATTCTGAATGAGACTCGCTATCAACCTCCTCCATGTTGACAGCCAGAGAGGTGGAAGGTAATCACCCAATTGGGGATATAGGTTGTATTGTTTATGAAATTTATATACAGGTTGTCATCATTAACTCCTAGCACAGCCCATCAATCTCACTACATTTTTCTATCCATTTTTTAAAATTACTCTGTCACATAAATTACTCTCTAATCTTATCATTTCTTTTAATTCTCACTTCAAACATTCCAGACTGAGGTACCCCCATCCTTCTTAAATGCCGAAATATTTTCCTAATTGGTCTCCCTGATTTTGGCCTTGCCTCCTTTCCTCTACCTCGACACAGAATCAAAGTAATTAGATCCTATATTTTATCATTTCCTTCCCTTGCTTTAAACTATTTTTGTGACAGTCCATTGTTCATGGAATAAAATATTTAAAAAATTCTTACCTTACTTAGCCTGCAAGCCTTGCATGGTTTTTGATGTGTCTAAATCTCTTCGTTCGTACAGGTAGGAATTCAGCCTTACTTATGACACTACTTTCATGATCTCATTTTAGCTTTGTGAACATGCCTGGCTTCTTTCCAGGTCAGGACATTTTGCACATTTTGCTTACCCTTTTTCCTCTCTTGGGGAACCACCCCCAACCACTCATTACCTGACTGTTACTCTTTCAAGAGCTCAGCTTAAATATCACATTCTCAATGCGTCATGAGGCTTCCTCCTTCCCTCTTCATTGTGGCTAAGAGCTGTTGTTCTCACAGTACCCGTATCATGTACTTTTCCTTTAAAGGATCAGTTGTTGTCGGATTAAATATTTATTTATGTACTTACCTATTTAAAGTGTATCTGAAATTATATTGTAAGATTCAGAAAGAAAAGTTCCAGATCTGCTCACTCACTACTATCATCCAGGTCTTAGGCAATGCCTGAAATACAGGATATTTGATAAACATTCTACCATAAACTAGAGTTGAGGCCTTGAACTTGGTGCCTCAGCCTCTCAAGAGACTTACTTTCCTTAGTGACACAATAGGAGCACAGTACTCCTTAGAGGACGATCATGAGGTTTGAATGTGATTATGGGTGGAAAACACACTTTGACAGTTCTAAAATGTTATGTGGAAAACATAGCTGATGACCCGGTAGTCACAAACACATATATAAGTGGAGAGGAAGAGACAAATCTTCCATGCAGAAGAATTACAGGTAATTTATGTAAATTAGAGGTATTTATGTAAATATTTTACCCTCAAGGAGGGGGAGCATAACTTCTTAGATAAGGGCTTATTGACCTCCTTGCAAAGAGTACATATGAATGGGGCAGGGGTTGGTTTTCAGTAGAAAAAGGACTGAATTTACAGTAGAAAAACCTGACAGACGCTATCTTAGCCAGGTGACAAAGGTCAACACGAATAGTCATAAGTCATGTTGATGTTTTGTACGCTAGATGTGATGTGATGAAAATGGCATTTACCTCTTTGGTCTTCCTCCCCCAAATGCATAAGCCCAGTCTAATCTTGAGAAAAACATGAGCCAAATTCCAACAGTAGGACATTCTAGAAAATACCTGAGCAGTCCTAGATAGGATCCTGGCACAGAAAATGGACATTAGGTCAAAGCTAAGGATGTCTGAATAAGCTAAGGACTTGAGTTAATAATAATGTGTCAATATCGGATCATTAATTGTGGCTAGTATACCACATAATATAAGATATAATATAAATACATTCTATAGAGGAAATAATAGAGGAAACTGGATATGAAATATAAGGGAACCTTCTGTACCAACTTCTCAATTTTTCTGTAAATCTAAAACAATGACAAAAAATATATATATAGTCTTTTAAAAATTACTGTACATTGTCATCGTCATCATCTTGATCATCGCATACTTGCTGTAGTCTTAAGAATATTCAGATGCATCTGCTTTCTTTTCCCCAATCAATGTGGGTTTTTTGTTTTGTTTTTTTGTATTGCTAAAACATCTGAAGGTTCTAAAATTCTTATCCATTGTATTATGCATGGCGAGCTGAGGTTTGCTTCTTGACATGTAGTGGAGATCTCTTCTCTGGACTTCCCATCATAGCACAAATGTGTGAAGGTTTAATGAAATCACGCTACATTGAATGCTTTGCATATTGCAAAATGTTCCACAGATTGAGGACAGTCTTCTACAACTTGCCTTTCCCTTAAGGTGTCATGCTGGATGTTCTCAAGCATCTCTGACTTTTCTTAGGCTTTCTTCTCCCTTCAAGTCCTGAGGCACTTCTCCATGCTCCCTCTCTGAGTCTGTCTTCACTCCCTTGCTCTCACTCCCCTCTGACTCTTCTTGTAGGATGAATATGAGAATTAAGTTCTGCTTTCCTTTTCTAATACTCTGTGTAGCATCATGCGCCAGTAAATATCAACTTCCTACATTTCTGTTTTCTAACTTTTCAAAATAAATATAGTCTCTTGGATTTATAAGGAATGTGTAAGGTCAAGTAAGGAAGTGGTGTTTGGAACCCTTTCAGCAGTGGAAGAGGAAGGGCCCCAAATCCCAGCAGGATCAGTAGCTGAACTCTTACAGAGAAGAGAAGCCGGCAGCATTATATCTCTATCTCCAATGAAAGGCATGTTTTTCTACTCTCTAGGAAATGACTTTCTGCAAATGATGGCCAGATAAATCAGAAGTTGTGGTCCTTGGAATTGCTATTTCTCCCAGGTGACAATGTGTAGACGACATGGTTTATAACCAATACTACTACTCGTGCCATTTTCCCTTGTTCTGTAACAGAATTTAGCTCCAACAGTGGGCCCAATTGCAAGATAGTCTTAAATTCTCAAAAGGAGCTAGAACTCTGGGTTCCATGTGAAAATTTCTGATTTGTAAAACACTCTGAATGCCAAAAAGTGGTGTTTGAGAGACCAATTCGGTCTAAAGGCAACCACCTCCCTCTCTGGCAGATTAGGATTACAGGGAGAGGAAGATAGCAGGGAAGTGGGAGAAGGGAGAATGGAGAAAAATGTCTTTTCTTTCTTTCAAGAATCCAGCTGCAATGAGTCCAGACTGCATTAATGGACCGATGCTTTATTACACCTTTCATAAAAGACCTTCCATTTTTGTTAATTGATTGAATGAAGGGACATATTTTAAACAGTTTTATGCCTTTTTTGGAATGATTTGCAAACGTTTATAAATATTGAGAAAAAAGTCAATAAGAATTCTGATTTTTCCTAGGAAGTCTATCAAACAAAATGAAATCACTGTATTTTCTGTACCTCACCATGAAAAGCAGGGTATTCATATTAGAGTGAACATTTTGGAATTTGGTAAATCTAAATTAAAACTCCAGCCTGTTACCTGCTGACTACGTAACCTTACATAAATGGTTAACTCCCAAGAAGTTTCCACATCCTGCATAAGTCCGTGGCTAAAACCAGTGCTAACTCAGTATTTAGATCATCCCTGTTTCCCAGCTCGTACCTAAGACACATCCTTCAAGAGACAGCAAACTTGAGTAACCATCTCTCTTCTTAATAGCTTTGTTACTTAATAGTTGTCCAGGTGTGGCAGTGCTCTAGGTGCAATACCCGAAGAAAACGCAGCAGTTTAAAATGATTCCAACCTGGTTTATTTATAATCTCAATTATACTGGTCATGGATGGAAAATGGAATGCTCCTAGGGAATAGATGATGATCATAGGTAAGCTCAATTATGGCTTATCATTTTAAAGTGTCCTCTGTTTTTTGTGTGACTCGTAATTGGGATTCAACATTTCTATATTTGGTAATTTTATTTTTCATATTAGAGTCCATTATTTTACTGTGAGAGCTTGAGAGAGATATGACATATAAATTGAATTTGTGTATGTGATATGCTAAGTATGTATTTGAGGAATCGGAAATACGAATTCACAAATTAAGTAGGCATCCTTATTATATCTATCACGTGGACTTTCATTATATAGACTAAATAATAATCATTACTAAAAAGGCCGGTGCAGCAGGGTAAATGGTGAACTTACTTGATATTAATTAAGTGCTTTGCCGAATGATGTGAAATTTTTCTAATGTTACATTAGAGGAAAAGGATCCATTGAGTGCCTGCTTTCAGCTGGACTGTGTGTTAGGCCATACATTTATCTATTGCCTCATCTCACAGTTACAAGAGAAGAGTGGTCCTCATTTTAGATGAGGACGTTGAAGCTTGGAAGTGTGAAATGCCATTCTCAAGGCCACAAAGTTCCTTTGTGATAGACCCAGGATTTAGAGCTGGGTATATTCCCACCAATGACAATATCAATCATCTACTCTAAGCATACTATATACTTTACTTGGAACTTGGGAAAATAGAAACAAAAGCAGCTGTGGATTAGAGGATGAGAACTGTGAAGGTTGTGCCTGAAAATGGTACTCCCAGGAAACTAATTAAAAATGGAAGATAAAAGCTGGGGAGCCTATATATCACCATGAGCTAATTTCAGACAAAGGAAATCATCTGCTGATGAACAAAAACCCCAATGTTTGACATTATAGAACAATTACTCTTCCTTTTCACTTAATTTTACTTTCCATATAAAACTGAAAATCAATCCATCTCAGGGTCTTTGTGTGTTCTTGGAGTTATACATTTTGCTGCCCAAATCGTTGTCTAACGTTAGAGAAATCAGTAGTGTTTGTGGCAGGGTCCTTAATAGAAAGAATTCCTGGTTTACCTAATCTAAGAAAACCCAGGAGCACCTGACTCTCAGTCTCTGCATGGTAACCTTAGATTCAGGATGCCTATAAAAATTTAAGAATGAAGCTGTTTTTTGTTAATTATAAGATAGGAATTGTTGTGAACCACGGTAATGAACAAACATAGAAAAAGGAATAAGTACAAAACTCAGCATAAGATGGCAGCAGAATAGCTAGAGAGACTGTGACTACCAGTGCTGAGCTCACTATGAATTCAATCAGGCTGCACCAAAGTATTTCCTGTTGCTATAATGCCACACTTTCTTTCTTGTCTCAGAACTTATACACATGCGTTCCCAAGACTGAGAAGGCAGCTACTTGGTGTTGATTCATATACTTATTTCTCTTCCTTTTGGTTATCGCAGAAGCGTAGTCTGCTATACTCTAGCCATACTCTACATATCTAATCCACCCTCCCCCCTACCCCCAAACGATGCTGTCTTGGGACAGAGGGCTTATATTCACCCTAAATGTGTATCTCTTAAACAATCTAGGAAAGTCACTGAGGTTGGAACTTGTACCCAGTGCCCTGGCTTTGGTGGAACATATGGTAATAGAACAGTTAACACATGGAAAACACAATTCTAAGAGCACCTATAGATGTAAGCAAACCATTATGAGAATAGAGTTAGGATGAATTCAGGTGTTTCTTGGAGTATCAGGAAGGGATTCTTACAAGTGACATGTCCACTGGATCGAGCAGAGGCCTGAGATATCAAACATCAAATTCTTCCCCCTGTTCAGGAAATCTCAAGTGGGCAGCGCAGTTATATTTTGAAATAGATGTTGGGAAATAACATTGCAAAGATAGATTAGGTGAACACAATGAATGTGCATCCAAGAGGTTTGACATTTATCTTCTAAGCAATTGCATTTTCAGTGGGAACATGTCAGAATCAGATTTCTGGTTTCGAGATTACTGTGAAAGCAGAGTGAGGATGGACTGGAAAGGTAGTGACTGTTGGAAAGGTAGTGTTTGGTTCTCTCCATTTCACCAAATGACATTAGAAAGATAGTAGATATAAAAGAAATAGCCTCAGCAGAGTTGGGGAAATAGGAAATGACTGTTATAAACAGTATATATTTAGGTGTTGTGTGATGTTGTACACTCCTCATGGGCTAATGGAGTTCTGAGAAGTAGGTAAGAAGTGAGGGCTGGAGACATCAAAGTCAAGGTGAGATTTGAGTTGGCTATTAAAATGGGGGTAGGGAACAGCATGCTTTGTATCATAGACAAGGATTGCCTAGTGGGTCACAGGAGAGAGATGATTCTGATTTGCTCTGGGTTTCTGCTTTGGTTCCGAACCTTACCGTATTCAGCCCCACGCTAACAACAATGGCTGCATCCAGTAAAAAGAATCCATTCTGTCTGACATTTGTTATATAGAGAGTTCTAGTTCTAGCTCTTTTTTTTTTTTTCCCCCCTGGGTGAAAAAGTGTTAATTTTGTTTTAATTTTTAAATTTTTTTAACATCTTTATTGGAGTATAATTGCTTTACAATGGTGTGTTAGTTTCTGCTTTATAACAAAGTGCATCAGCTACACATATACATATATCCCCATATCTCCTCCCTCTTGCATCTCCCTCCCACCTTCCCTATCCCACCCCTCTAGGTGGTCACAAAGCACCGAGCTGATCTCCCTGTGCTATGTGGCTGCTTCCCACTAGCCATCTATTTTACAGACGTAGAGAATGGTCTTTTTTTTTTTTTTTTTTAAATCCACATGTAGCTACTTTTATTTTGTTCTCACCTTCTCCTCTCAATTCCTACATTCAGGAGCTAATTCCATGTGAGTTAGTGCAAAATTCAGTCACTGCCAACGACCAGCTCCCAGGGCTCAGGGTTGTGCTCAAACGACGTATTAGGCAATACATTTTTCCCTCAGTATCGGAGGGCGATTGGGTCCTGGACTTGCAAGGATACCAAAATATGCAGATGCTTAAGTCCCTTATATTAAATGTCATAGTATTTGCATATAACCTATGCAATCCTCCCTTATACTTTCAATTATCTCTAGATGAATACCTAATGCATTGTAAATACTATGGAAATAGTCCTAAATGCCATGCAAATGCTATGTAAAAAAGTTGCTGGCTTGGAGCCAATTCAAGCTTTGCTTTTTGGAAATTTCTGGAATATATTTTTCTAAAACATTTTTGATCCACGGCTGGTTGAATCAACTAGGAACCCATAGATGTGGAGAGCCGACAGTACTCCTGTCAGCCACATGTAGCCTCTGTGAACTTACTTGGCACTGCCTCGCCAATATAGCTTCTACTACACCATCTGCTCTCTCAGTTGGGACCAGGACATAGGGGCTATTTGTAGTGGGAAATGGGTTTGGAAAGGAATGAAGGATATACTTTATGTTAGAGAAAGGTGATGGCGGAATCATTAAACACATATCTAAAATACAGATAGAAGCCGTTATATTTGTTTTTAAGAAACAAGGAGTTATGAATCATGGGTTGGGAGTATTTTGATGAAAGTGACACTAGAGCAAGATTCGTCTCACTGAAGTGCATGTAAGATGGTTTCTAGAAGTGTAAATTTGGGGATTTATCAAAGCAACTAAGAAGCTTCTGCAATAGCAGTAAGAGGAAGTGGGTGTAAGTCAGTGGGAGGTATTGGGTAGGGGAAGACAGGGATGGCTAAGAGAAGAAAAATTAGAAGGAAAATTAGAAGGAAAAAATTAGAAGAAAAATTAGAAGGAAAAAAATGGGCATGTAAGATAGACATGATCTCAAAGCAACATTGAAGCTTGAATCCCTTATGGGACGGGAAGGACCAGTTTGGGATTTTTGTCTCTGAACCCACAAAGTCTCTTCACTCTGAATGAAATTCTGGGCATTTTAAAACCTTTTATTTCAAGTTCTGTGTTGAACATTTTTATCCTCCAAATCATTTTCTTCCAATGTGCTAAGATTATAGCCTTTAGCTAATGGTTTTCTCTCTCAGTTATGCTCCCAGCATTTACAAGCATTAATTTTGCTGAACTGATATAGTAAAAATGTTCAAAATAACATTTGGCAGAGCATTTTAGTCTGACTGCTCAAGTATAACCTATAATCTTTCCTTCTTATACTGCATACACACACTCATACACACACGTACACAGTGATACCAATTTTCCAGACTTTACCTCGGAACCTGAAATTGTAGAAATTTCTTCCATGACTAGCCAAGGTGTATAATTTTACCTTTCCTCCCCCAAGAGAAGACATGTGATCCATCTATTCCAATAAGGAATTTAAAGATCAATGTTATCCACAAGCCAAATACAGGTAACACTAAACAGCTTGCTGAATAACGGTGACCCAACTATTGTAACTGTTGTAGTTTTCAAAGAGTTTTTATTTGAAATCTAGCTTGAAGTTAAAGTTGATAGGATATGCTGATGACTTGCATGTAAGGAGTAAGAGAATAAAAAAATCAAAGTTGACTTAAAGGGTTTTTTTTCCTGGTCAACTGGGTGAATCATTTTCCCAGATGTGGTGGCTTTAGATGCCTGCTGGTTGACCGTGTAGAAATATTTTATAAAGCAAGGGAACTGGCTGAAAGGAGTTTGTATATGTGGAGAAAAGCAAAGGAAGGACTGAACTTTGTGGTATGCCAGCTTTGGAAATCAAGAAGAGGATCCAGCAATGGCGACAGTGAAGGAACAGTCAGTGAGCTGGGAGAGAAATCAGGAAATGATGATGTCCTAATGGCCAGGGAGTGGGGGTTGACCAAAGGAGTGATTAATCATGACAAGTGCTACTGAGAGGTCAGATAGAAAGAAAACTGAGAATTACCAACCGGACACCTGACAAGAATACCATCCAGAACTGTGAAAATAAAAGCCTGATTGGAATGGGTATAAGAGAGAGGAGGTGGGGAAGTGAGCCAGCAGATACAGACAAGTCTTGCAAGGAATTTTGCATCAGCCCTCCAGTGGATCAGGAGGGAAGTTAGAGAATTCCGTTACAGATGAATTTAAGTTAGTTGGGTCGTAGGTGGGAGGTTAAGGAAATTCCCTCAGCAAGTTAACTGAGACTGAGGTGTGTTAGAGATGCGAGAAGAGAAGAAAAGGTGTGAAACAGTAATCCTTGAAAGTGAGAGAGTGAATTCACCAGGAAAATATGCTGGAGCTGCCAGTGCTGAGAACTTACTTGAGGGCTGTGGTTATAAACTTAAAGTAAGACTCTTCAACACAGTTGTTTATTTTAATCTACATCACGCTTAATCTTAAGGTTCCTGTATGGAAGTGACAGATTGGTTTCAAACCAATTTGGGGTTTTTGACAGTGGAAGGAGATGGGGGCAGGGATATTGAAGTGGGTTCATGTAAGGTATGATGATGCTGGACAATGAAATGTAAATCAGCTAAGGAGGGTGAGAGCATAAGGAAGATGGTGGGCGATAGAAATGGGATATGGTCCTAAAATGTCAAGGTATGAGTAAAGTAGAAATAGAGATACCAGAGTGAGAGTGAAATTTACAAGGTAGTAACTAAACTGCCATGTCTGTAATGTGGTTTTGGAAGTGATATACTAAGAAGTCATACCTCAATATGAATAATTAAATATAGAACGTGAATATTAGAGAGGAGTTGGTTAACAAACCAAGAAACCATTATGGCAATTGGATGATCTATATGCATACTGATATCACCAACATTAACGGCAATAACCTTACTTATAAAATCAATGTCAGGTACCAGTGTCACTGATGAATGGGAGGAGGCTATCAGAAGACTATAAATAACAAAAAGAAGGAGGGTTCATTGATGGTGAAGATTTTAGTTTTACAATGTAGGGGAGAGGAGAGAAAAAGTACTCTGGAAAGTGGCAGTAAGGTGTGTGAAGGACTAGACTATTGGTATGTGACATATGAGAGGAATAGAAAAAAAATGATCATTTGATAGGGCTTCACAGAGTAGTTTCCAGGGGTCAGTTGATTTTCTGTTTCAGGAAGGGAAGGGCATATTCAGAGTGCCAGAGTGTTTGGGAAATCTAGAAGATGTAGGAGCTTGAGTCCCTTGGGCTCAGAATGGTGTCTGTATGTGAATCCTGGTGAAAAAAGTTTACCTAGGACACTTAGGCTCCCTGCCAGGACGGAGGAAAACAGATATAGGGTCTAATGGGATTGGGACTGTTGCTCTCTTAGTTTTGGTGGTACAAGGGCAGGAGGGGGATGATATCTCCTAAATATAACCCTACTGGGGTAACTGTCTCATAGTCAGTTCTTCAAGGTGAGTCAGAGAGCTTTGGAGGATGGGGTGGGCAGTAACTGTCTTACCGGGAACTCCATGGGGCCTAGAGCATTTGGAGTACAGTAGGCATACCATTGACCTCCAGCTGACCTACATTTGACTCATTTGAGCAGTGTCGAAAACCTTGGAGGGCCAGCCTGAATAAATTGTCAGGGTCAGGACTGAGATTCTGAGCTCTAATTAGCTGAGAGCTATTGCTCTCCCGTCAGTGGAGGTGCCTTCATTTATAAGGTTGATCTAGTATGTCCCAACCAACCATAGTAAACAGGATCATTTGGGAGAATCTAGGATTCGGTACAGTTTCCCCCAAGATGGGCAGTGGAGGGGGTTCCAGCTGAGTGATGCAAGCAAGAACCTGGTTACCTGCCAAGATCTTCAGCTGTGGAGGCAGTGGGTCACACGAAAGCAAAGCTCAAGTGACGCAGTGTCCCCACAGAGAGAGAGGAAGAGTGCTGGGTAGGTGGGTGTCTTGTTTCCCAGCAGCCATAAAGGTAGTTATGCTAAGCCATGGAATAGCAGGGCCTGAAACCCTGTATTTCCTCTTAGTCTGAGATCCTGATTTGATCCTATGAACTTACTACTTACGATGCCCTTGTTCTAGAGTCTAGAGGAATGATTCTTAAACTTGCCTTCAGAGAAAGTCACCTGGAACATCAATAATAAATATCCAGATTCTACCTCAGAACAATTAGATTAGAATCTCTGGGGCCCTGGCATCAGTAATTTTCAAGTTTCCCAGATGATTTTTATGTATAACTCTGGTTAAAAGCTGTATTCTAAGACTGATTCGCTCAACGTCTTTGGTTTAACAAATAGGTCGGCTGCTGCTGCAGGCCTCTGACACCTAACTCCTTTCTAGAATTTGGAGATTTTTTCAGTGACATAGAGTTTCTGCAGACTGGTCATTAGGTGCACACACACACACACACACACACAAACACAACCGTGTCCTGCCCTTGTACAAAGTTTGTGATCTGGTGAGACCCAATCCAGGGGTATGAGTACATATAGCCTAGGAAATTTTCAGAGGCCGGGTTCCTGGCTGGGGCAGACCCTTGGGGTCTTGGGTGTGGTCTGGGGCTCCTTACAAGGTAAACACCACATGCAGGCAGCCTCCTTGCTTCTCCTTCTCCTCTGGCTGCTGCTTTTAAGCGTCTGCAGACACATTCTTCATTGTTGAGAAGAACCACAGATGGAATGACTGTTATTGGTGCCTCTGTCCATTCAGAAACAAGCCATGATTTGCTCAGCATTTCAGTCTTTCACACTGATGTGTTAGTTTAATTGGATTAGTTCTGTGCTGGATGAGGTCATTAAATTTGTATCCTAGTGGAAACGTACCACTCAGCTCTGCACGGTGAGGCGGGGTGCGTGTGGGGTGATTTGCATTCTCTCTGGACAGAAGGTGAATTCTCTCTCTACAGTCACGGTGGGCAGTGCATCCTTCTGTACAAAGTCATTTGAGATAACCCTAACTGAAGGAGCACCTGTCGCTTCAGAATTCTTTTTCCAGTTAAACAGCAGATTGGCTATATGCTCTGACAAAAGGATAAAAAGGGTCATACTTATAAAATGCAAGTTTTGGGGAAAAGGTGTAGCATGACAGCCGAAACTGTTACGTGGATATTAGTGAGTTCTTTCTTGTCTGTTTGTTAACTGCTCTTCCTCCTGGAACTAGATTTGAAGAAATTCTTCTCACTACCCACTGCTTTCTTCCCGAGCTCATAGAAAGGAAAGTGAAAAGTGGACATGAAATCACACCTGTTTCCCTCCTGGAGGAAGCCCTCATTTAATCCCTGTGGGAACGTTTATGAGATACTTTTTTTTTTTTTTTTTGTGGTATGCGGGCCTCTCACTGCCGTGGCCGCCCCCGTCGCAGAGCACAGGCTCCGGACGCGCAGGCCCAGCGACCATGGCCCACGGGCCCAGCCGCTCCGCGGCACGTGGGATCCTCCCGGACCGGGGCACGAACCCGCGTCCCCTACATCGGCAGGCGGACTCCCAACCACTGCGCCACCAGGGAAGCCCTATGAGATACTTTTATTTTACAAGGGTATGATTATCATTCTCATTTTCAGGTGAGGAAACAGGCTTCAAGCTGCCAAATACCTTTCCCATGTCATTGCTTGTAGTAAACAGCACATATGGACTCACACCCCAAAGTGGTTGGTCTGAATCTTCCCAGTTGCCTTCTTACACTATCGAGAAAAAATTTTCTCACCCTGGTAAAATCTATGCCCCTGAAATCTCAAAACCATCCTCACTACACATCCGTCCATTCTGAAATACTCATTTTCCCTTACAAGGAACCCCTTTTTGAAAATCACAATGTCTTCTTCTTAAAAAATCTATCTTCCCTCCCTTTTATAGAGTTTGTTAAGGTTCCTTTTTCTGGATTCTGGTTGTATTGTTAAAACAACAGAACCTAGCACACTGAGGAAATGCAAAATTATGTGGCAAACCTGAGTTGGTTTTATCTCTTACTATACATGTCTCTTTTCTCTCATTTTAGAATCGCCAAACTAAAGACCCTGGAAAGCTGAGGTGCTTATTTATATTTTGATTTATTCCTTGTCTATCACCCCGTGCAAAACTAGACTCCTGAATCAAGGACCGATTTTAGTGTTTCTCTTGGGCAGTGGGACAGGGGTGATAAGTGACCCCGGAGAAGACCTTCCCAGTAGACTATGACCAATGCCATTTTCATGGGTGACACTGTGTGATATTCCTTGTGAACAGCGACCCTGAAGTTGTACAACTGGCCGTCCTTTTGCAGACTTAGCTCATCTTCCTTTGTCCTGATGTCACCATCCCCCTGTTAATTATTTCCTTTCACTGCAAAAGTTCGTAAAACCATCGTCTATATTTGCCATTCCTACTTCCTTCAATGCACTTTGATGACAGTCCTTCAAAACATTCCCTCCCTCTGCATTTTTCTGATATTATTTTCTCCAAGAAATTCATTGAAAAAATTTACAAGTTCAGTCATCTTAGTTTTCCTCTGGTGCTAGTCACTGTTTGATCATTTCTTTCTAGAGCTCTCTTCTCCCTTTTTTTTTTCAGTTTGACTTTAGCCTGTGTTAAGTGCCTGGCAGAGTCTGGGTGACGTGCATGGTGACAGCTGATTCTTCCTAAAAGTCTCCGGATATTCTTTCTATTCTATTCCCTAAGTAAAAACAGACCACGTGCTGCCCTTGGACCTTTTCTGGAAGGCTTTGGAGAGTTCATCCGCTTCCGAGATTTCAGCTAATGCGCTCTGTGCATGTAGAGCTTATCTTTATTTCTAGCCTCATACTCTTTCAAGTTCTGGCCTTTCATTGCTCACTCTCTACTCATTGATCATCTTTAACTGGAAAGCCCTCTGGTGTCCCAGACTCAGCAGGGATGATGGCAAGCTCGACCTCTTTTCTTCAAATAGTTTGTCTTTTTAACTCTTCATTTTATGTAAAGTCTGTTCAAACTTTTGTCTTCCAGGCATTACGTCTCAGATTAAACCAGCTGTGAAATATATAGAGTGGTCTATGGTGGCAATCAATTTTGCAATTTTTAAATATATCAAATCAACACATTGTACACCTTAAACTTACACAATGTCATGAAACAATTATACATCAACAAAGCTGGGGTGGGAGAAGGAAAATTATATGTGTAGTGCTTTAGTTCAGTGCTTCTCAAACTTCAGTGAGAGCAAAAGCTCTTGTGTGAAAGCACATATTGGTAGAGCCCTTCTCTGGAGTTTCTGATTCTGCAGGTCTGAGCTGGAGCCTGAGGATTTGCATTAGAAACCAAAGCGATGCTGATGCCGCTGGCCCAAGGAACTGTTTTAGTGGAGGAATCTGCAGCCAGATTGACTTAGGCGTAAATTCCTTCTCAATCATATTCATCATGTATCCTGGAGAATTTACCTGATGTCTCTTCAGATTCCTATCCTGTAAAGTGAGGATAATTAAAGTATCTACCTCACAAAATGTGACTACTAAACGAGTTAATATTCTAAGTGCCCACTCTAGTTTTTGGCAAACCCTTAAAAACCATTTGCTGTAATGGCATGACTTTTACTCCTCTTTCCTTTTCCTCACTCCCTGTGACTGGTTACCTTCCATGTTCTAACAATCCGGGCTTTGGAATATATCTGTTTCCTTCTCATTATTGCCATGGCTGGGATCAAGTGCATAATCATATTGTCATTCATCTGACCCTAATCATCGCCATTTAACTGGTTAGTACTGTCTGCTTCTCTATCCCTGCTCCTCAAACTTCATCCTGTTGCTAGGTTCTAGCTTAATCCCTTTTAAGCAGCTATTATAAATAGGCTCCTGTCTTGCTCAGAAAGCACATTTTGAATATATTAACAGGGCGTTTAGCACCTTCCTTGGCACCTGGACTGTTCACTCTTTCCTCTCACTACTCCATACACAGTATGATGCAAAGTCTATGTTTTTCTGAACTCTTTGGCACCTTCCTTGGCACCTGGACTGTTTACTCTTTCCTCTCACTACTCCATACACAGTATGATGCAAAGTCTATGTTTTTCTGAACTCTTTGCTTTCCTGATTCTGTGCTTTCTTTTATAAAATTCATTTCATCTGATATATCCTTTCCTTCATTATCACAAAGTGGAATCTAATTCATTCTTCAAAGCCTGGTTGACTTTCATTTCCTCCATCCAAAGCTTTGGCAGATTGGTTTCATTCCTCATGACAGTGCTGAATGATTGACGGTAGCTTCTTGGGGAAGTGATAAGGATCCTGAGGCCAAGATCTGCCTGGGTTCAATAGAAAATGATGTCATGATTTGTGAGCAACCTCTGCTATGAACCCAGGTTGAGTGTGTGGAAGCACCTGTATCAAGTATTGTCTCCCTTGCCCTGCAAACACTGTAGGTGTTTGATGCATTTTGAAAAATTCAAAATAAATAGACATACCTTGAGTTTTCAATTTTAATTTTATTCTGATTATAATAGCCATTTCCCCCTTCTTCATTCCAAGATGAAAGCCAAACCTTACCTTAGAGAATGATATTAACAGGCAGAAAGAATATCAGAGCACGAATGAAGACAAGTCTTCACCACTTAGATTTGAGAGCGTAACGTCAAGATCAGTGAAAATAATCTGGTTTGTACCGGTAGCTGCAGGCTTGGGGGTGAGTTCTTGGATTTTGAGGCATAAGGTGCCAGACGAAAGGATGAGGGGGGATTCTCCCACAAGACCAAGAAGAGCAAAAGGTTCTTGAGCATATCTGTTCATGGAGTCTCTTCAATGTGTAGAACTCTTGTTTTAATTTGTGCAGCTCAGTTAAATGGTACTTAACTCCCAGCTCCACTACCTACTAGCAGTGTAATTTGGGCAGCTAATGAACCTCTTTGAGCTTTGGCGTTATTCTCTTAAAGACAGAGGTCACAATGCTACCTCACAGGGCTGTTGTAAAAATTAAAGGGAAATATGTATATAGAAGACTTAGTATAGTATTTGGCTCAATGAATAGTAGCTGTTCTTATGAATATTGTGTGGAATAGCAATCAAGACCATCCCTTTAAAGCTGTTAAGACTCCTTTGCCTCTTATCCCTAATCTCTGTCTTCACTGTTACTTACAAACATATGAGATGGTGAAATGACCCCTTGGCTAAATGTTATATGTAACACCACGACTACTAACTAATTAACTCGAGTTGATCGGAGTCCTATAAGCAATACTGCTGATTTACTGTTGTTCCCCACCAACTAGCATGAACTGATGCTGTGAAGATAGAACCTTGGTGCTTCTATTATGTTTAGTGCATCAAATTTAATAATGGAAATTATTAAATGGTGGGTGTTATTTAGAACTTCATACCTTTCTAAAGATATTTATTCTCTTAGATTAACATAGTTCATATTTTAGGTATTTGGGGTTATCTTATTCCTTTCCTGACAGTGTTATTAAATACCTTGAAATACATGTTGTTCAGAAACACAATCATTTATTCATTCAGTAAATACTTGGGTATGTTCTGGGGCCAAGGTCTATTCTAGACACTAGAGCCAGGACAATGTACGAAAGAGATAAACCCACTATTCTTATGGAGATTATCTTCCGGAAGTGGAAGTTAGACAAAGAGAGCAAGTGAGCTAGCAAACAAACAACCGTGCTATAATTTTAGATGTTTGTATTTGCTATGAGGGAGGTATGATGATAAAGTTGAGGTGATCAGGGTGAGTTGAGTGACCATCTTTGGATTTGGGGGAAAGCTGTGGCCACATTTGAACTGATGCATGAATGATGATAAAGAATGTGCCTGGCAAAAAATGGGTTCCGAGTTCTCGAATCAGAGAGAAAAGCAAGTGACTCAACTCAGATGAGGACAGAAACAAGGGTCTAGCTGTGGGTGCCCAGTGCTTGGAAGAAAAAAAAAAACACACACACGCTAGAGAGGCTAGCACGGCAATTATGGAGAGTGTTGTTTGTGGGGTAAGGCGTTTGGATTCTATTTGATGCAATGGGAAGCCACTGGAGTTTATAAAACTGGCAGTGAGACAAAGATTTTATTTGGAGTTGTACATGAACATTGAATGCTTGTAGATCTAACCGTGTAAGGAATTTGATGGTTAAGTATGATGATAAAGTGGATAATCACTCGTGATTCATCTGTTTTCTAGATTCAGATTTTTTGTTTGTTTGCTTGGAAAACAAGATGCAGGGTTTAAATGCTTCTAGTTTTTTGTTCTTGAATTCAAAAACCTTTGAGCTGGCCTCTATGATATCCTTTCACAGGTTCCCCTTATCCTGACAAGCATTTTCAATGTGGCCATGATCTGCCAAGTTATTTTTTTCTTTCTCTTCCTCAAAACTGTGCTGTGCCCTCTTTGTATTTCTTGTTCTTTCTGTTTTGTTTTTTTTGCGGTACGCGGGCCTCTCACTGTTGCAGCCTTCTCATATCAGGTGTGTTCAGGCTGGGCCTTAGACTCTCTGGGTGAAGATTCTAATGATTTCACAGTTGCCTCTATGCCTCTTGCCCCCTCATTTTTAAGTTGGAGTTGTCTTTGAATTTCTCTCACAGACTCTGAAATCGCATTTGAAATTCTATTTGAAATTTCATTTCAAGTAGGTTTTTCTAACTCTTGAGCACTGTTTCCTCCTTCATTACATTTATTGTATCTGTATATTTTTCTGTGTTATGTTACTCTTAACTGTTCTAAAGTGGTATGCCTTTAGGTTGACCTCTTGATTTCCATCTACACACATTAATTGCTCTCTGTCTGCATCATGCTTAGTCATATTGTAACACATTTACCCCAAGCCAGAGTAGACATTAGTGTCAATTCTACACATGTGGTGCCAGAAAAGTATAAGAAGGATGTATTGTTCACACCTTCTGCTTTCCTTCACAAAACCTAGTCAAATTATTTATTATTTTTATTATTTTTTTCAAATTATTTATTTTTAATAGTTAAGTATTTTTTAGATGCCTCAAAGTTTTAAAAACATATTTTTAAAATTTAAAATGAATGTGATTCAGTTTTATTAATTGTAAACCACAGAAGCTGAGTGGCCCTTTGAAAGTGCATTCAACTGAAGAAAATGTATCAAAGAATAGCTTGAATGAGTTTTGAAATCTCTAACATACTTTTAGTATTTATGAACCTATTTAAAACATTTTTTCTTAATATGTTTATAATATATGGTTTATTTTACAAAAATACTATTTTCCATGTAAATTCACTGGGTGAACTTTGAAAGAATAGTAGTGATTAAGGAAAGCATTTAAATAAGAGGTTATGTGAAAGCAGAAGGAACTCAGGTCATAAAAGTCCTTGGCAGAGAAAGAAAGAAGTTCTTTGAAAGAACAGTGTGTCTTCCTCTCATTCCCTCATCCCTGCAAAGAAGAAAACTTGTTGGTGATAAAAATGAGCCAGACAAACCCTGAAGCACTCTTTTCTCACTCCCCACCAATATTACTCACCCCCAAATACACATGATTGAGGTAAAAAGAACGTAATTATAAGGCTCTGTTCAGAAGAATAAAGTGATAAGATTATTGCAACTTCCTTACAAACCAAAATATACTTTTGTGATTGTGTGGCTTTCCACCTCCTATGATGACCATGATTTCAGAGAGGATTGAGGAGGAGAAAGAATTAGTTTCTCGGACATTTCATGTTAATTTTAAAATTTAAAAGAATGTATAATTTCCAAATTGTTGTCAATGAATATAAAATAAACTTCCATAGTCATAAGAAGAGAGTGCTGACAAACTGTCTCTAATTGTTTGTGCAAAACTTTTAGTACAGCAAAAACAGATGAAGTGTCTAGAGAAATCTCTTCCCCAAAATTATAGAAGCTTTTTTCACTGGAAGTTCAAGGCTTGCTGGAAGATTAAGTGAAGTAAAAAAAATCCACAACCTTTTTCTCAAGTCTGAATTCCCATATTAAGGGAAGAATTGACAGAACTAGAATTAATGTTATTTTTTATTGATGCCTTCTTAAAATTTTTGCTTTAAGCACTTCATCTAGGAACAAAAATGAATGAAACTGACTACTATATATCTGAGTTTGATTCTTTCACTAGGGACAATAATATGAATATGATGAGAAAGTACAGGTTACAAAAAGAGATTAATTTAAAAATTAAGAAATATTTCATTTTTATCATTTCTTTGAAACACTAGAGAACTAAAACCAAATCTAACCTGGTAATTAGTAAAAATGTTAAAAACTAAACATTTAAATTATTGAGGTATGCATATTTTACTGTTGTTGTTGTTTGTAAGGCATAATGTAAGCATTTCATAAGCTTATTTGATCTGCCCATCATACTGTGCTGCAATCTCCATTTATTACTCGTTTGATCAGATAAGAAAGAAGAATAAACCTTTTGTCCAAAGCACCCGACTAGAAAGGATCGCAGCTGCTTAGAAAGCCAGGCCTGTCCATTTCCAGCTCCCATGCTTTATACTTAGACTAGCCTTTGCTGCCTCTCTTTGAACTTCCGTCTAGCTTTCTTGCACTCCAGTATAGTTTCGTCCATGGAATATTTTCTCTAGCTCCATCTAGGGTGTCATGATGCTTCTGGAAGATTGGTGTTTCATTCTCTTTTAAAGCTTTTAACTGGCTCAGTTGGAAAGCCTTCACTTTATCTAACTCATATCTCATTTCAATGCGTCTGAACATTTTCAGTTGTCTCCATTATCAAGATTCAAGAAATATCTGCAAAACCACCTGCTAGTTAATAGGAGACTGGGTAGACCAGATGATTTTTCAGTGTCCCTTCCAGCTCTCTTGTTATTTGAAAGCAAATATACATGGATATACTCTATTTTAAACATAGTATTTTATTTAAATAAAAATATAACTCACTCCTATGTTTTAAAAAAGTCAAATAAGTCAAACAATAAAAGTAAAGTCTCAATGCCCCACAACAACTCTGAATCCAACATCCCAGAGATAATTATCGTTAAAGTTTCTTTTTGTGGTTTAAAAACCACACTTGTACATCTGTTCCTTAACTTACGGACATTATTCAATGTAGCTATGCAAGTGCTGAATCCACACTATTCTGCTGAAAGTCGTAGACTTCTTTTTTGCTGAATTCTTTCCAGAGTTGACATGTGCATAGAGTTAGGAAACTTTTAAAAATTTATGTTAGACTACAGCTCCATAAACTGAAATTGCAGCAGAAGACAGTATCGATTTGAACTTCATTTTATTTGTAGGATACTGAAATATGAATTTTCTAGAAGGGTCAGGCACTGACATGACCTGAAAAGTCGGACTCTGCTTCTTAATGAGAGTCTAGCTTCCCTGATGGCAAAAGGCCAGTGAAAGATACTGAAGGCTGGGTTAGTGTGACTTTCAACAGAGAGAGATGGTGGCAGTCAGGGTCCCCAGAGTCTGAGAGCTGTTCGTTTCAGATTTGGGTAAGGAATTCTTTTTAAACAACAACAAAAAAGTACATGCCTTGTAAGTGTATTATTTATCAAGCCCTTCACATATTTTCACTTTAAGGTCATCTTTCAAAAATCGCAAAGGATATAATCATGTTACGTTCCTTAGATACAAAGAAAAGACAATTTTAAGTGACAGACTAAAGTGTGCTAGATGTGATTGTGCTTTAACTTTGAATTTAGGAACAACATCCAAATATAATTCATCCTTCCAGTGATGCTGTTAATCACCTATGTCCCAGAATAGAAAATGATCACCTAGTATGTGCTGTTATTAAGACTTAAACATGCAAATATTTTGCAAAACTAAGATATACAACAGCCCTCCAAAAACTGAATATGTTTATGCATACTGTGCAAAGAACCCAATTTTAACTAAGATGATGAACTATTTATTTAATGGCAACAGTTAAGTTCATTTTTTCCATCCAGAATTCGTTTTTCAAAATACAGATAGAGCAAAATATTATTTGAACATAATGGACATAAATAGGTAACTTGCCCCAATTCACATGTAAATCCATTAACTGAAGGTAGGGTGTAAACAAGAAATACACTACAAATACCTGCTCAAGAATGGCCACTTTTGTTTAAAACGTTAGCGTATTTTGCATTTAATTTAACGAAATACCACTCTATAAGATTTGAATAAACTGATTCTAAAATGTGTTTCTTATTCTCAATTCAAAATCTGGTTCATGAAAAATACTAAATACTGAAGGGAAATGAATTTTTGTATTTCTGTAGGTTATCTTATATACTAGATTGATGTTTTTGTAAATCCCTTTCTCTAGGAAGGTGTAAAGGAACTCACCAGAACATTTTCACATGATTTTGCATTGCATTTTCACAAAGAAATGTAATACAGGATTATTCTGAATAACACAAATCAATATTTTAAGTTTTTGCAGTAAAGAATTACCAAAAGCTAACCTTAAAATAGAGATAAATACTATATTTTTGTTCTGATTGCATAGATGATGATATGTAACTTGTTCAATATAATTTTATGAGTTGGCTTGGTGGGTAGGTAGATAATATTATTCTATGGATCTTTGAGGGCAGAAAAAATGACATACTTATCTTTATATCTGCAATGCTTAGCACTTAATAAGCACTCAAACATAGTTTTGAATTGAACTTTATATACGTTTAGCACGAAAGTATTATTATTTTTTATTTTTGCAGTACGCGGGCCTCTCACTGTTGTGGCCTCTCCCGTTGCGGAGCACAGGCTCCGGATGCGCGCGCAGGCTCAGCGGCCATGGCTCATGGGCCCAGCTGCTCCGCGGCATGTGGGATCTTCCCGGACCGGGACACGAACCCGTGTCCCCTGAATTGGCAGGCGGACTCTCAACCACTGCGCCACCAGGGAAGCCCCAAAAGTATTATTTTAAAACCCTTAAAACATGTCAGTTAAAGAAGATGGTTCATTTTCTTTGATTAGGCTAAACTTAAAAAAATCTTTTTCCTGAACTGTCTTACATACTTGTAAAATTACAAAGACAATAATGTATTTTATTCTTAATAAATATTAAGAATATTTTTAATATTATTTTTGTCTTCCTCATTAGTGAAGTTGAAGTCACCATACAATTTATGTAATTTAAATTTCAGGTGCTTCATAGCAGATATTTCTTTTCAACTTTCTTGCATGTCCAGCTTCATTCAAATTGGGCATTAATAGATATGTTTATTACAGGGATATGTGTTATTTTCATGTCCTTTTGAAACCTTCAGTCTAGAACGGGTCTTTAAGTGATTAGTAAATGCCTTTTTGAACCATAAAATAAATGGAAAAAGTGTGGATTCTTAAATAGGGAAGCATTAGTTTGGAAAAGAGTTCCATTTATTTTTCTCACTGAAACACCATCTTTGGCATGATTGCAAATGATTGCCACCCAGTTCAGATAATTCTCTTCCAGAATAGGGCATGCAATTTGAAAATTGAAAAAGCTATGTCACTCTTTGAATTATGCTTATTTTACTTACAGATAATTCAAGCATTAATGTGTATTTTATATATATATATATATATATATATATATATATATATACAGATACGTATATGTATATATATATATATATACACACACACATGTATATTCATATATATAACTAATATCTGTATTAGTTGCAAATGATCATTAAGACTCTCTGTGTTAGGGGTAGATAATGTTAATAATAATAATCATTTTCTCCTCACTAGGCAGCAAGGCAAAATTCAAGAAATAGTAGTCACTAGAATGACCTTTCTTCCTTGGCTCTGGTCATGTCCATACCCCCTTCCCAGCATCCTCAATGTAGTTCTCCAGCAGCCACTAAAAGAAGTTGGGTCCTATTACTCCATGCTGGTCTGGTTATATCATAACATTAATGTTGCAGCGACCTTCCAGGGAGCTCTCAGTATCTCTGTCTGAAGATCCTCAAAGTTTACCCTTCAAATCTACAGCTTTTATGCTTTATCTGGTTCCAGCCACAGTGAATAATAATAACATTATTATTTTCTTCACCAGAATTCTGGGAAGTGTCATTCTGATTTTTTAAGGGAAGCAGAGAGAGAAGCAGATTGGTCTACCTTTCTCATCTTTTGGAGAGCTTTGGGGGAGTCAGTAAGATGATAGACGTGGTGTTGGGAAATGTGATTTCTTGCCATATCACTTCTAGTCTTCAGTAAGCTTCAAACATCACCACATGCCTGTGAAGACAAAGAAGGAGGGGTTGAAATTAGAGCACCACACAGATAAGAATGCAGAAATGAAGAGGACAGAAATGTATGAAGGTTTTGGGGATGAACCTAGACTTGGCCATATTTTGAAATGAGGATTTGTACCAAGGTTATCTAAATCTCTAAATCTCTAAGGCACTTATCAGTTCCAAGTAATGGTCTATCATCTCTCTCTCTCTCTCTCTCTCTCTCTCTCTCTCTATCTATCTATCTATCATCTCTTGGTTTCTTTATTCTTACTGAATGGAATTACAAAATCACACATCCTGAGACTGGGAGAAAGTGCATTTGTACTCATGAATTTCTTGCAGACCTACACATCTTGCTGAGGCATTCTTTTCTGCTTCTGTAGTGGGTGGTGCTGAAGGGAATGTTAGGACCTTAGATAGAGAAAGGTTATCTTGGGGTCTTAGTGGCGCCTGGGGACCAAACCCTGATCACTCGTCCACACTTTCTCCCCTGTTCTCTCTCTTCTGTTGAAAATGTCCGCTGGCAGGACCCTTGGTTTCACTAATAGCGTTTACAGCTTTCTCTCATGCAAGCAAAATCGAGACTGGTTTGTCTAACAAATTCATTTAAGAGCTGTCGCTGGTCCTGTGTGAAATAAGAAGCAGGTTCTTACGTGACTGGAAGAGATGGTGTTTAGTTCTTGGTTTTGATCTTCTTTTTTCTGACGGAGCCGCATGTCCCTGCTTGTTTTCATTGCTCTGTATTCCACACATGGAGTGACAATTTTGTTGTCTCTCATGGCTGAAAAATGTAAGGAGCCCTTCCATCTCTGATTGGAGTTATCCTGTCTCCTCTTTGCCTTGACAATGTATGAATTATCTTTAGATGTAAACTTAAAAGTACTTCCATCGGGGCATCTTGCTTGCCTCCTAGATGAGTTAGGTGTCGCTTCAGTATCCTCACGTGGTGCCCTGTGCTGCTCCTCTGATGATTCACAGCCCTCGTTATTATAGTCATTTATTTAAAGGGTTGTCTTCCTCATGAGACTGTCAGCTGTGTGGAGATAGAAGCCATACCTGGCTTGTTTATTGCTGGTCTGACAGAACCTAGCTGAATGCCTTGTAGAGAAGGTCTCATAAATAGTCATTTCAGAATGAATGAATGAATGGCTTTTTTTTTTTTCTTTCTGGAGAGGTCATTAGCAAATAAAGCCTTTTGGTAGCAGTGCGCATGCTGGTCATCTGACTCAAATTGTGCTAAGGGAAATATCCCTGGCCTTGGAAGGCAACTCTCATTTTGATTCCAAGTCTCTACGTTTTCCATCAGTGTCAGAACCTGCTGAAAAGAACCATCAAACTGAAGCCACTGCTGACTTGTTTGCAATCCTTTTTAAAAGTTTACCTAGAAAGAAACTATAAAGAAACCCATCCCATTCTTTCTCCAAAATCCACATAGACAATAAAAGTATTTATCTAAATAATGTTTTGGCTTCACACAACATCAATAAACACTTCATGGAGATTAAACTGACTGAAAACCTTTTATACTTAACTGATTTCTGTTGGCTGTGTTGATTTTCTTTATAAAGAATAAAAAAAGTAAAGTTGTTTTGCATTAATACATTTGGGGAGGCATAAATGGTTTTCCGTAAATCACATTTTCCTGACAATGAACATGGAGGGAAAGATTATTAAAACTGATCTCTCACGATGTTGTTGCATACCTCAAGCAAATATGTGAGGCTCTCTCCATCAGTAAACTCCATGTGTTGGTGTGATTGATGAATTTTAATTAACCTTGGCAACATGTTTTACCGCTTAACTAGATCAATTGAAATTAGTTATCCTGAGAGACAGTAAAATCACTTCTATCCTCAGCTTACTGCAATAAGTAATGGCCTTTCCCTGGAAGACTTCTCAAAATATAGTGAACAAACACTTTGCTATTGAATCTGCTTCTTAAAGTAAATGAGAGGTCTGTGGGATTGAAATAACTTTGCTTGAATGAGAGAAGTCTCCAGACTGATGATACAACAGTAGTTCTCTCAGGAGCTGGGGATTGGAGGCAATGGTGATTAACAGTTGAAGTGAGTACCTAATTAAAACAAAGTAAGGGAAAGGGAAGGAGAGGGAGAGACGCAGCATCGAAGAACTTCTCTTTCCCCTCTCCAGTCAAAGGGGAAAGCTGAGAAAAGCATCTTTATTTTCTAAATGCGTATTAATGAATGTGCTGCTGTGTATATTAACAGAGAACTTTATAGAGTGATATTCATCAGGGCAAGAAATATAGATCACTTAAACAGTTGGGTTCCCTTTGGCTCAGCATGTCACGTGACAGTGTCTTCTGGGACAGCTGTCTTTGATAATATGATGCAATCTAGGAAAATCCCCTCCTGGAAGACTTTGTCCGCAGTGTTTCCTCATTGCACCCAACAAAATTCACTGTCAAATATCAGATGATGACTTTCTTTTCTTGGTCTGTGCAGCATTGACGAAGTGCTTTGGAAGATGACCAAAACCACTACCCTGAAAGTTATACAGTCATCCGACCATAGCCCTCGTGCTTTTAACAGAGGTCTCACTTTGGAACTTCTGCAAAGTCTTCTTTTGGCAAGGTCTCTCACCTACCTATGGACTACACAGTAATAAAATAGCTTCTGTACTCACTCTCCCTGCATAACCTCTGCTCCCAATAAGGCTCCCAATAAGGCAGTTGTTTATCTTTGTATTAGCAAGGAGTACTCTAAACGCTCCTTTGCCTGAGACATGGGCAATTAAGTGAAGTTGCAGTTTTTACAGCCCTCCAATGACCATCCATCCTGTGCCAGCATGGCCACCCAGAGCAGACTCATGCCTGCTTGATGGGGAGACCCCTTGGACCCAGAAGCAGAAACACTAAAAATAACTAGTGTTGTCTTATAACTGTAGGCTGATTAAGTAGCTCTTGTTTTTATTCTGTTTTTTCTTTCTGTGTAAGATGGCTCTTGTATGGAAACTTTCTGAGATAGTAAACTATGGAAATAATTATGAGTTTAAATTGGTGCTATTATGAAGTGGAAAACTTGGAGTGGCATCCTGGTGTTCTTACCAAGTTCTGGGTAGAGAAAGGAGAAGCCACGTGTTTCAATGCGTTGGGCCCAATAAGGGTGATACATGGTGCTGGGTACAAATGCTATAGCTCGCTGGCCTTCAGACCCTTAGTGCACAATGTACTGTGCAAACACTGTGCCCTGAGATACCTTAGGGGAACAGACCTAGAAACAGGGGAGAGCCCTTTTTCACTGCCACCTCACTTTTATTTTCTAGATTGGATTTCCATCAGTGTTTTCATTGAAGAAAGGTCATATGGCTTACTTTTCTTTAACTACTTGCATTGTCATAGTGTAGGTTCCTGAGCTAGTCTCCATCTGGGATGGAGGGTGGGAACTAAGACATTCAGTCATCAATGCAGTCATCAGTCCAGATGGAGTATGATTGCTGAATGGTGTGCAGGAAACAAAACAGGATTTAGCCTTCCCTGGTGACTCTGCTGCTTCCGCATGTGTGGAACCACTTGTAGAACAGAGAGAGCTTGGCCTTTGGGCTCAGACTCTGGCTCACGTATTTACTAGATGTGTTACTTTGGAAGATTTATAGGAACTTGTTAAGACAACAGGACTCCCTGTTGTGATTGAGTGGAAGTATTCAGAGACAATTTGGAGTTCTAGGTATGACGCATTAGCCTGGTGGAAACGACAGAAGAATAATTCTGTTGCCCAGCTGAGCTGCAGTGGTGCGAGAGGGTGGAGAGATGTGGCAGTGGGGGTTGAGCTGATTGCAGGGACACTGGTTAACACTCTGCACTGAACTCCACATGCAGTTTGCAGGAAGGAGAGTTGGGACACTCGAGTGGATCCTGGAACTGAGTCCTGGAAGTGATTATGAGCTCCATCTTCTGCCGAGAGGGTGTGGATGGGGCACTCTGTGCTTTCCCTGATATGGCCAGATGTGAGACCCCAGGGAGGTCAGCTCTCATCTCGTGGGCACTGGACACTAGGTTTCTCTTGCCTCTGTGTTAGTTTTTAATTTAGTTTTATATCATCTATTGGGGATATTTATAGAGATAGGTTTGACGGTGGAAATGGCTTTTGCAGAAGAGTCACGTTAGTTGGTTAGCTTCATTCTGTACTTTCTGTGAAGCCTTTTGGTAGCAAGCAGTGTAGGCATTTTCTTCCTTAACCCAAGTACTATATCCCAAGCCTGTTCTTGTATGGCTGTGGATCTCAAACTCCAACCTCCACAGGGGACAAGTAGAAATGTAAGTGAGGGAGGCAGGGCAGCAAGGATCGTGATGAGCTGAAGGATGAACACCTGGTCTAGTGAAAGTGCCCCAGTGTCATTCCAGCCAGTTTTTTCCCCAAGAATGGATACATACTAGGCAGATGACTGGATTTTTTGGTACGAAATTTTTAATTTTGTGAATTATAACTAATTTTTAAAAAAAAACCTGGATCATGTAGCTGGCCTGTAAGCCACCAATTCACCTACCTGTTCTGGTGTAAGTGATTGGGAGCCAGTGAAAGTTGTGGATTCGTGTTTAAAAAAGTCACTTCCTTGTCCCTGGTATAGATCCACTAGTGGTGAGTCCTCTAGAGGCTGGGACACTGTATAGGATTTAAGGCAACAGAACTTAAAATCTCTGAAACACAGAGGTTAAAAGGACAGCTCAGCGCCAGCCTGCCTACCAGCCATGCGACCTCATACAAGTTGCTTAATGATTCTAGCCTTGGTTCCCTCATTTATAAAATAGGGAAAATATAAGCATGAGTTTCATAAGGTTGTTGCAATGATCAAATCAGTGAATACACATCAGTGGCAGAGGTATTTGCCTTTGCCATTAGGAACAAGGGAGCAAGGTGGGACGTGGTGGCCCCTGAGTGGCAGCCTGTGGAACAGCTGTGTCAGCCCCCTGGGAGCTTTTCCACCAACACCCCAACAAATTTCATGATTCCAAGGGTAGGACCCAGGTGACTGAGTTTGCAACATACTTCCCTGGTGACTCTGCTGCTTCCCCATGTGTGGAACCACTTGTAGAGCAGAGAGTGCTTGGTCTTTGGGCTCAGACTCTGGCTCACATATTTACTAGCTGTGTTACTTTGAGCTGTTGTGTCACCCCCTCTTCACCTCAATCGCTTTGTTGTCTAAACGTTCACAAGTGTACCTTGTTCTGTGAGGATCCAGCATCTCCAGTACAGCTCATGACACATAACACATACTCCATAACCTTGAGTTCTCCTGGTCTCAATCTACTGAAAGTCTTACCACTAAGTTTGGGAAATACTCCTAAGGAAGCAGAAAAGAAAAAAACAGGACTCCAAGAGTGAAGGTTTGGTCCTTTGTGTGCTTAGTTGATTTCTGTGTTGGCTTCTGGTAAATTTGTTCCACATGCCATTCAGGAGTATATCCATGGCCTCTCGTATTTCTCTGCGCAAATGTAATTGAATAGCCTGAATTCAGGTTGCATTGTTTTTTGAGAAAATTCATAGCCATGTTAACATGTGATGCTTTCTGGCAGTACACAAAGTCAAGCTTTCATTGGAAAAGAGCTATTATAACTTAGCAACCTGAGTTTCCTATATGTAACCTTGATTCATTTTTGCCAAAAATAGTTCAGCCTATAAATAGTCAGGAACAAAGATGTGGGAGAAAGGAATCTCCAGCTGGGTTGGTATGCAACACTCTATCAGAGCCTAGGGAAACACACACCCAGCAGCAGGTTTTCAATAATGAAGACACAATAAAATCTATTATTATTGTGCTAAATATATTGATGCTTGTGAATTTCTCATGCCAAGAAATGTAGTTTTCCTGTTGCCCTGGATCTGGCAGGTGCCATGCTGCCCAGGCCTTGGACTTGGTCATGGGAATCACATGTTGTGTCCCCATGCCCCAGTGCTTATCTCAGGGCATCATCTGTGTGCATCTCTCAGTGGTAAAGCTCTTTAGGCTTGAGGCTGTTACTGTTTCATCTCTGAATTTTTGACAACACAGAGCATGCCAAGTCTCACAGTGGTGCTGAGGAAAGGGTTCCTGAATGAGTGCATAAGTGATACTGGGGTTATGATTAGGCTTTTCTGTGGCTTATAGTTTGTGTACAGTTTGCTAAGGAGGAAAAATCAGAGGGGGAGAGGAGAGAGAGAGAGAGAGTGCCATTGCCATTGCTAACATAGGCTTTCATTATGAATTTTCCAACACAAAATATACGTGCAGAACCATGAATGAACTGGCACTCACTGTATGCCACCTGATGATAGTGACAAACGAACCCACTTCAGAACCGGAGCCAATATCTGCGTATCAAGAAGCTGCAGAGATGACAGTGGAAAGGTCCATGGCAAGTGATGAACGGTCAGATGTCTATGCCAGTGAGCCCCTTGCTCAAGAGATGTATGGTTTAATTGTTCCCAAGTTGAATTCACACCACAGACATCTAAATAACTTAGTTTAATCAGCCAGAAACATGGGCTGTCTTAGATTTAAATTCATAGCAGGTCATGTTTCTGTATAGAAAGCTGTGGAGATGCTGGTTTCACACAGACGCAAGAGTGAGCTTGAAAGATGTTGGAGTCTCCCCGTGATTGAGATGGGACTGTCAATTTGCCCTGCAAAGTGGACATTTTATTAACAAGCAGTTGTGTTTAATCAGACTTCCCATTAGGTTGAGCCTATTTTCCATTTAATCTCTTTCTTTGAAAAGGTCAACTTTTCTACAGAAAAATATTTCTGTTCCTTGTATGGTTTCCCTGATTAATTTCTGCACGTTCTCATTTATTTATAGGTCCTTTCTTTTCTCTAGTTTTTTATTTTTCCATCTGTTTTCTACATACCAATTTAATTTTAACATCCCTGAAATTCATGACATTGAAAATTCAGGGTTCATGAGTAGACAGTTTTCTTTTTTTTTCTTTTCGTTGTTTTCTTTAAAAAAATCATTCTCTTGCCATTTCATCTCAGGATGTATTGACCTTCTCAAAGAGGCATATGCTCTGTAAGCTTGACTCTTGTGTTTCACTCTAATATCAGATCTTCTTTCTATTTAAATCCTAGGAACGTATTGTTCCCCAGTTCTATAATGTAAGCATTTTTCTTTCTTAATTGGTGCTTGCAGTTATACAGGAAAGCACACTATGTTTAAAGCCCATTTGGCTTTAAATTAATATTTTAGCTCTACCTAAAAAATCCCCCAGGAGACTGTGTTTCAGAAATAGATTGTGGCTAAACTACTGTTTCTAACTTGTATTTGGTTGGTTGATACCATCCCTTTGTTCTGAAAAGGACTTAGAAGCTGCTCGCTTCCACGGGGCCTTGAATAGCAAATGCTTAGCCCTCAGCAGGAAACAGATCCTCCCTCTGAAATGTTCCAGGCTCACACTGAGTCAGTGTATGCTGCCATCAGAGGAAGACAGCAGCTCATGGTCACAAAGTTAGGAAAAGAGCACCTGGGTCTGGGGGTGGAAACTTGAATTACCAAGTTGTTATAAGATAAAGTGAATCTTTTGACTTTAACAGACAAGGAAGAATTCATAAATTCAGGTACTTTCGTTCCTGGATAAATCTCATTTCTTCTTTATATGGCCTGTGTTCTAAAGACTGCAGTACCCACTCACCAAACTCATGATAAGAAAAGGGAGCTCACCTTTCCAGCTGACTTTTAAGATGTCCTTATTTTATTTTATTGATTTAATTTTCTTGTAACCCATTCCCCAGGATATCCTGGCCTAACTAATAAATTGATGGATTTTACAATCCATTCTACAGCATTATCCTGAGATGGAAGTGATAGGTACTATTTGGCCAGAGTAGAGATCTTATCAATAATTTCTTGCCATGTGAACTTACAGTGTCCGGCCCAGGACATGTGCCACGGATGGTGGCCAGAAGAAAGGGAGGGAAACTTCAACAGTTGGAGCCAATATGCCACTGTCTTCTGACCACCATGCTTTCTGCTCAAAGAAACTAGTTTGTCTGCCTCTAAATCCTGGTCTCCCAGTGACTTCCTGCCAAATCACTCACCTTCTTTTCACATAGCTTTCCAACCACAGGTCTAAACTGCCCCACCTTCAGGATAGGGCTTCTTTATTCCCTGAAATTCCTAGGTTTATTTTCATGGAAGGAACAATGCTGCTTTTTTGAGAAGAATGATTAGGAACTATCCTTGAGATTCCTGAGGATGGGACAGATATCAAGTACCAATTCCTTGGTGGTAGACACTCCTGATTTTCAAAATAGGTTGGCTGTGTGGGGTGGTGTGTGTCTGTTATGTATTTATTCTATACACAAAGAGCTAAGCCCACCAATGTTCAGGTTTTATATCTTTATGGCCTTCATTTTCTCAACGTGGGGGGTGGAGTGGGAGGGTAAGGGTCTAAAAAATTATGCTAGAAACTCAAGCTTTTGGTTTCAAAATGATCTGGCAAAGGAACTTATCCTGAAAGACCTCAGTTTGGGGTAAGTTTCAGAGGAAGGTAACGAAAAGGAAGCAGTTATAGATGGTTAGCTGCATTTAACATTTTATGATGGTGATGGTGATGGTGATGGGGGTGGTGGTGTGTGTGTGTGTGTTTAAG
This sequence comes from Lipotes vexillifer, assembly GCF_000442215.2. Classification (NCBI taxonomy): domain Eukaryota; kingdom Metazoa; phylum Chordata; class Mammalia; order Artiodactyla; family Lipotidae; genus Lipotes; species Lipotes vexillifer. Next base: position 695,852 of record NW_006785906.1, read on the forward strand.
GTGAGAGTGCTTTTGTTTTTTGGCCGCACCACACAGCTTGTGGGATCTTGGTTCCCTGATCAAGGGTTGAACCCACACCCTCTGCCGTGAAAGCTCTGAGTCCTAGACACTGGACCTCCAGGGAATTCATAAGGTGGGAGTGTTTTGACTACAGGTTTTATCATTGTTCACAAAGAACATTGTTCATTGTTCACGGGCATAGATGAAAACTGAAGCTGGTGGAGGAGAGGCCAGAACTGGAGGGACGATAGGCAGTTGGGTGGTGTATTATGAACGACCTGAGAAAGGACCTGTGTCTTCTGGTTTCTTGAAACTTTGGCCCAGCCCTAACGTTGAACCAGTGGTCATCATATAAGGCATAGGTGTTGGTCATGGTCATCAGGGCTAAATTCCAGGCCAGTAGAGCTGACTTGGCTAATTTTCCCAATTCAAAGTCAATACCCAGGACTTCATTCTAGGACATTTCTGTGGACACAAAACCCACATATATGCGATTCTCTATAAGAAGAGCCCCAGTGGAGTCCCGTTCATTGCCTCATGGTTACTTGGAAAATTGAGAGATATGTTTTTCTTTGGTGCTCTGAAGTTTTCTTACTATCTTATTTGAGAAACCCAACTCCATTCAGATAAATTGCCTATATCTTTATTAAATAGTGAGATGGAATTTTACTTCTTTTTATTGAGAGGCTGTTGTACACTTTCCATTTCACTTACATTAGTTAGTCCATTTAATACTGTCAACTCTCCTGAGTTTCTATTATTATTCCTACTTTATTTCTGAAGAAACTGAGGATCAGAGAGGTTAAGTCATTTGCCTGGTATTATTCTCTTAGTAGGTGGAAAGGGCTCAGACCTCGGAAGTGTGTGTGGAAGAGACATTATTTTTGCTGGACTGTCGAGGGCTGGGAGTGCTTTCGCTGGTGCTCATGCAGTAGGAGTTGGGAAGGGAGGAGGAAGCAGCTGTACACAGGCCCAGATGCACACTGTGCAGGATGTGTTCATTCAGTTGACACATATTTGTGGAGTGCCTACCACATGCCTGGCACTGTTCCAAGTACTGTGGTTAAAACTGTACAAAAGAAATTCGTTGCCCTCTGGAGCTCAATGCCAGCGGAATGCAGCTGTCACAGGGGCAGGGATGCTGACTCAATAACTTGCAGTCATACCTAGACCCTTGATCATTCAGGTGTTTCACGTTCCCTTTGATGGATGACACAGTAGACATGCTGGCTTGTCTCCCCACATAAGGTGTTGTGAAACACACTTGTGAAGTGGTCACAAGTAACTTGTCACTTTCCAGTGTACCAGACCCCCTTGCCAGACTGTAAGTCCGTATTTGGTCACATTAGCATTAACAGGCTAGACTAGTAATGACTGTTGCCTGGGCACCTTTTCCCACCCCAGGGCAGTGATTCACATGCACATGTTTCTTTAGAAAAAGTGCTGTTACTTCTTCCCTTAGGAAGCCTTTTCAGGAGCAATGGACTTGCCTGATTTCATGCCAGTTGCAACTCTGGGTCCATCAACCTGGACTTTGGCTGCTTCACTTTCTGACTCTACCTTTCAGTCCATCAGCACTAGAGACCGACAGAGCAGGACCGATGGGGTACAGAAAGGGGCGAGTAGCGTTGCTCTCCCTGCCCCCCACTGCTCCTTCTCCCCAAGAAAAACCTCTTTCTTCCTCTTTCATCTGCAGGTGAAACCAGAGGAGTCCAATGGTTAACTAGTTGTCTTATAATCTGCTTAGGAAAAGAGCAAGCTAATCGCACCACAGGTACAATACTCACTATACAAACAAGAACATAAATTCCAATCTCTGCGAAAGATTTATTGAGGAAAAAAGTGATAGTAGAGTAGATTCAAGGTTATCCTTATAATAACATGAGTCTTCCTTGGATTCACATTTGCTTTCTTGAGTTGGGATAAAAGATTAATTTATTGCCACTGCAATAACACAGGCTGTGTTTGTGGGAGCTTGTTACATATGAAAATAATCTTAATTTCCTCCAGGCTTTTAATTTTTTGTCATGAGGTTTCACATAATAAATACCTTTATGTCTTTTTTGTCTTTTCCATGCATGTAAAAACACCAAGTGAAAACATTTTTGCCTCAATATAATATTTTTAAAGTCAGGGTTCTCAAAAGAATGATTCCTCAGTTAATGCATACATATATTTTTATAAAATGGAAAGTTCATTTAGTAATTGCAAAAGAAATAATGGCTTTAATAACCAATCCTCTACTTGGTGTCTGCCTGCAAGCATTGTTAGAACAACAAGCATCACCCAATTCCCTGTGGCCCTGTTTTCTTTGAAGGTTCTATTTATGCCTTTCTAATTTTGACTGTATTTTCACATTTTCAAATGAGTATATGGCATCTGTTGAATAAATGATCACTCAAAATGGATTTGCCTCAATTATCACTCCGATTTTAATCTCCTTGACTACAAACTCACTTTTCCTCACTTCTGCCAACTGTGACACCTGTATTTTTGCTGTAACAGCATCCTCTGGAAGGGCTGTAGAGTTGCTGTTTGCCTTAAAAGGCGTCCTAACCCCCTGATGTTTTCACAATCCTCCTTTTCCTTGTCTTACTGCATTTCTATTGTATGCGTGGTTTTCTTCTCAGTTGTGCACTCAGCGTTTTAAGAGAATAGTATTTGGATGTAGCCCATTTTAACTGCTCTGATAAATGGCTAACAGTCACATTGAAGCCACCATGTTATAATTACTTGGCCTAATCATGATTTTTTGCTGTTAAACTTACATTAAACTTCAATAGCACCAGTTTTCAGATTGTTTTTCTATTGCATTCCCATGGTAAAGTTTTCATTTTTTTGCCATATTTAATCATGAAGGACATTCTAGTGGAGTTCATATTTGTTATCTATTTGCACTGTGAATTAGTATTGAAAGAATGAATTAATGAAAAATTTCCTCAAAGACAATGAATTACAACTACCTGAACCCTAATTATTGCTGAAAAATTATTAATTTTGGTATATGTCCATCCCCCAATGATTGCAGTTTCTTGGATATATTTAATAAGCCATAAATCTTGGGGGCTACCCTAGAACTAGCACTGCACAAAGACCCACATTTAAATATTTTTAAAGGTTTTTTTTACACAAACACACACACACCACTTTTGTTTCCCTTTGGACTAAGATGGGCATCTGGTTTCAGTTGCCTCACATGTTTTATTTAAAATTTAAAATCTGCACCAATATGGCTGCTGTGTCCTAGGTTCCTGTTTCAGCACATGAATTTTCTTCAAACTGAAGCTTTACACATTTCCTTGGATTCTTCTGTGTCGTTTTCCCTGTGTCTACTTATATTTCTTTCTTTTCTACTTGTAGAATATTTGTACTTGAAGAATGTAAATATTTGAGAATGGTAGCTATAAACCAGTCAATAGTGATTCTATTTATTCCCTTCTGGTTTTTTATTCTTTTTTTTTTTTTTAACCGTTCCTGAACATGGTAATCCATAGCCATGGGTTTTTAAGAAACAGTGAAAGATAGAGATACAAGTTCCTGATGAATTTAATTAATGTGTACAAATAAATCAAGAAGCTCTGAAGTGAAATTTAGATGATAAAATGTAAACATGTGATTCATGTGCTATCCACTGACTCATAAAAAAAGTGTTGCCATGTTCAACCTGTTAATGACTAATGTTGAATCTTATTTTTTAAAAATACACATGACTTTGGCCTATTTTGTTTCACTAAGAATATGACTAATCCTTCCCAAACTTATGAGAGTTGAACTAATGCAATGTTGACTATCAACAGTTGAATTCCTAACACAAAAACAAATACAACTAGTTTCATTTAAAAATGTAGAGGGGATACTCTACGGAAAAGAACGAAGGTTAATGATCACGCTGTAATAGAAGTCTATTCTCATATTTATATTATCAACATTTTCTCAGCATCTTCTACCAGTCAGTAGAATATCTTGGTATTTATTTTTCTCTCCATATTTATTCACTAATTCAACATATATTTGTTGAATTTCCAGTGTGGCAGGTGCAGTGCTAAGCTCTCAGAACCCAAAAGTGAACAAAATTAGGGGGAAAAAAACCACCCACCTGCCTTCAGGGAGCTTAAGTAATTACCTCAAGTAATTTCACAGATAAATGTAAAATTGTCACTATAGTAAGTGCTATGAAGAAGAGACCATGGTGCAATCGATGCATGTAAGTGTGGCTTTTACCTAATCATGGAGTTGCACCAAGCTTTCCTGAGGAAATAATCATTAGCCTGGTTTCTAATGAATGAGCATGCTTAGCTTGATGAAAGGTAGGAGGAGGGGCATTCCAAGTGGAGGAAATGACATGAGTGGGTCTTGTGTTTAGGAAGAAGGGTTAATGGAGAGTCACTGCGGCTGGAGTTGGGAAGGGGAGAGGGAGGCTGGATAAGCAGTGATGAACAGATGTGGTGCCTAGCATTTTGTGCATCTTAGGGTTTATCCTCAAATCAACGAGAAACCATTAAGCAGGGTTGAGAGTGGGTGAGGTGATGTAATCTGTTTTGTATTGGAAAAGACCATTCAACCTCCTGTGCGGTCTACCTGGATGCCAGTAGACCAGGTCAAAGGCTATTGAAGTCGTCTAGGTGAGAGATGCTCATAGCTGGGGTGATCATGGGGGAGGAAAGCAGATGATTTGGACTATTATTAGAGGATAAATTTAACAGGATTTGAAGAGTGAGAGTTGAGGAAGCTGTTGATAAGCATCAGGGCAGAAGATGAGTGTCAATATTGTTTAGAATATGAATATCAACTAGTAGAGAGGAGGATAACATAATAAGAGTTGCGCTGACAATTCTTTCTGTTTAGTAGAGAAGAGACTGTAGGGTGACCAAGAGTAGTTCCCCTTAGTCTGACTAAAGTTACCCATAAGAAAGTCCCCAAACCTTTCTGACCTTTCAGCCTGCTGAAATAATGCATGTGAAAACTCTTTGTAATATATACGTGCATATGTAAACATATATATGTATTGGATTGGATTATATAAATATATGTGGTTATAACACATATTATAACATACATATGCTGTTTATTGAATTTTATATATTAATATATGTGCTATCACATGTATTTATTGTATGTATTGTTTTCTTTCTTTCCTTCAAGGATATTGTAGTCAGGCAAGTGTTGAGCCAATACGTATACACACCAATACTAAGAAAAAATCTGGAATCTATTCCCTAAATCTATTTCTTAACTATCTAAAAGTGATGTGTTAGTGGTTTGATGCTTGTTTTTTAAAGTTGAATGGATCATAACCATGTTAATATATGGCTTTTACAGTCTATTGAATATGAGTTCATCCTTATACGTAACATGTTTACTATTTATAATTTTGCTAGGTTTCTTCTTGAACTCTCACCTTTGTCTAACCTTGGCAACATTTTAAAAATGAGGTCAAAATCCATCAAGAAGGAATATAAAGAGAAAGTCCCAAGTTTGTATTTAGCTTTTGACACTCATCGTTAGAGTACGCAAGAGGATAGTAAGCCTTGTCAGCCAGGATCTATGATCAGCGTCCTTGCAACTCCACTTCTGAAGTTCCTTTCTCTTTCCTTTTAACATACCAAAACCACAGAGTAATTCTATGGTGTAGATAGAATGCCCCATCTACTTAGGGTAGCAAGGCTAACTCTAAGGATATTGTCAAGTGGAAGTAAAAACTAATGTCTTTACTCGAGCTTTAGGATGCTGTGAGAAGGAGATACTGAGAGAGAGAGTGAGAGAAATGTGGATTCTGTCTTCTCATATCCAGACATCTACTGGGGTAGTGGGAGAGGCCTTAGATAAGAAAGGGATCAGGTGAACTTCTCAAGGATACTGCATTGCAGGCTTTCCACAATTACCTGGGCACAATCACCTCAGAGATGCCTGAGTGGCTCAGAATGATCATGATCATGCAGAGGGAGGCTTCCTTGGTTTTTCTGAGCCTTGAAGCGAGTTGAGATCCAGTGGCGTGCCATATGGCCTAAGGATGGCAACCACGCTGTGGAGACTGGGTCTAAACCAACGGGCTAGTTTACAGATAAATGACCTGGCAAAAACTCAGAACTCTGCAGTCAGGTAAGAGTTACATGAAGGCTGAGCCCATGAGGACCAAAGGGCTGACATTCCCTAGTATCATAATAATAGAAGTAATAGCTGATATTTATTGAGTGCTCTTCTAAGAGCTTTACATGTATTTGGTAACTTAATCCTTATTTCACACAATACCTATGAGTTAATTACTTATATGGTCTCCAGTTTAGAGATGAGGAAATTGAGTACAGAAAGGGTAAGTAACTTTCTTAGCATCACACAGCTAATAAATGGAGAGCCAGGATTTGATGTAGACAGTCTGGTCTGTAGACTGTGCTGTACCCCCTCTCCATGAGCAAGCTACCCGGGGCTACAGCAAGGAGGCCAGAATGGTTTAAAATGGCCAGGGCTCCAAATCTGGCTCTCCACCTATTTTTTTGGTAAATGTTTTATTGGAACACAGTCATGCTCATTTGTTTATGTACCTTCAGTGGCTGCTTTGATGTAATAACACCAGAGTTGAGTAGACCATATGCCTGCAAGACCTCAAATATGCCCTGTCTGGCCCTTAGCAGAAAAAAGTTTGCCAACCCCTGCACTGGACAAAAGGTATCCAAAACTCCAGCCAGAGGTCATCCAAGGAGTGACATGGATCCAAGGAAGTCCCCCAGTTACATGAGAATGAAAAAAACACCCAAGTCTTTAATGAATATCTAGATGCCTTTTTAGCTGAAAAAGAAGAAAGGAGCATTTTACCAAAGAACAACCCTATGCTGCCTGAAAATACTATTTAATTATTAGCTTGGCCTAAACTGTAAGCCAGATTAAGACATTTAGTCAGCGGCTCTGGAAGAATGCCAGGTAGTTATATACAAATAAAGAAGTCTAAACACATTAGTTTGGGGATTAATAGATATTAGAAGTAACTATCTAGTTTTTTTGTTAATAAAAAGTCTTTTTTCTTTGAGATACCTACTAAGTATTTGTAGGTAAAATGGAATGCTGTCTTGTATTTACCTTAAAATGTTACAGAAAAAAAATTTTAATGTGTGGAGTATGGGGAAAAATATACCCAGATTAATGATACTTGTTGAAGCTAAGTGATTAATATATTAGGGTTTCTTATACTTATAGAAATACTTATACATTATTTTTACTTTTGTGTGTTGGAAAATGTCCATAATCAAAAGTTTACAAAATTGCTATGTAAGTTATTAAGGCAGTTGCAATATTTTCTCATGAACTGAATGCAGAAAAACTCAGTATTTTCGTCATATGCTTCTAATGATGTTCATCCCTTATTTCTTTTGTCCTATCAGAAAATAAATTATAAGTTGACTGTAAGCATAAATAGGAAAGGGAGGATAGGACACCTGTTGGGCAGTTACAAATTATTTGACAACTTTGTTTCGTCATCACTTGTCGTCACTGCCAGCGTGAACTAAAGTATGACGGTGGCAAACAGCACAGGAGAGTTCCCACAAATGAATACACGGTTCTCTTCTTGATTCTCTGGTTTCCCCAGTGGATAGATTATGAAATGCTTGGGCTTCACATCAGCCCCTCTGAAAGGCAGGCAGATACACCCTGACTTAAAAAACACCTTTTGAAGAAATTTGCCTGTTATTAAAAAAGGAGGAGGTAAATATGCGTAAAATACCTTTTACAGAACTCAATTTGAATATTACATTTCATCAGCTTAGTAATTGTGTTGTGCTTTAACAATCGTATCTAACACCTGTTAAAGACAAGGTTTTAGTATGTCAATCAATCTGACAATTCTGAACAAAAATTACAAAACAACTTTTTTACGTGCTCCTCCACCCATTCATTCCTGACGCTATAATTTTCGTTTTGATTTCCAATTTGATCTAAAAATTATATACATTAGTGCCTTCTTAAATTTCACATATTTCAGATTTTTGATATTTCAAAATATATAATCTATATTTTTATATTTGAAGGAAATAAGGTTCCTACATGGCCAATCATTTATGCTTTGAATAATTACTGAGTGCCCTGTACCAGGCATTATTGCAGGCATGAGAGAAGTGGCAAGAAACAAGAGTCCTGCTGCTACCAACGTTACGTTCCAGACTTTTAAAATCAAATCACTGCTGTTGTATTCATCTACATCCTAACGTATGTTTTTTCTACTAATTCTAACCCATTCTGAAAGAAGCAAATTAAAATGCCCCCTATAATTATATATTTTGTCACAGTCTCCTTGCAATTTTAGTTTTGAATTGTACTACATTTAGTTTCTATTATTATTAGTAGTAGTAGTGCTAGTAGTAAATCTTTGCCTCTTTTTCTATTAATGTACCACTTTATCCTGATTGGTAGTTTTAAGCTTAATTCTCACCTTGTCTGACATAGATATTGACAGTTTTATCATGATTATTACTATTATTGTTAGAATTTTGGGGTTTGCTTTTGCCTCCTATCTTGTTGCCCAGCCTTCTTTTATTTGCAGCTATTGAGGATGACTTGCTTTAAGGTTTTTGGTTGTTTTTCTTTCGGTGTGTGTAAACAGCATATGGCTTGAGTCTCTTTTATAATTCTATCTAATACACTATTTTTAATGTGAAAATTGACTCCATTTACTCTGAACATGATAATATGTGTAATTTCATTCTTTCCATCTTTATGTTTATTATCTTACTTTTTACTTTTTGTTTCTTTCTTTTTGTCCTTTTTCCTGTTTTTTTTTAAAAATTGACCAAGTTATTATTTACTTTCTTTTCCCACTTTGTCATTTAGGAGTTCTGTTTTGTAACTCTATTAAAGATTACTTTCTGCAGAAGAAAAACCCCATGTTGAACTTTAAATGATAATTTTATCATAACCTACACTTACTATACTAGTGTTGTTTATGTAAGGAAGAAAAAAAGTTATTCCAAGAAAATCTGTTCCATACTCAGAGTCACATGTGGCTATTTATATTAAAATTAAAGTTAAAAACTCCATTTCTCAGTCCCACTCATCACATTTCAATTTATCAGGAGTCATATGTGGCTAGTGGCTACCATATGGGAGAGTGCAAATTTAGAGAACATTTGCATCATCACAAATATTCTACTGTACCGAAATGGTTTATAGATTATGTATATATTTTATATATTACTTATATACATTTTGAGTTACATGTAATAAGATTGGTGTGGTCATTGTTAGGTTAAATATTAAAGATTGATATATAAGTTCAATTCCCTAATTCAGACATAAAAAGAGCAATACAGTTTCACACCACCAACCAGTTAGAATAACATCAGTGTCTTAAGTGAAGGGTTATTTAACAATAAATCATTTTAGTTAGGTCAGGATGTCCCAGGAGAACTTCTTGCAAACAAACTAGCTAAGATTCAATTTCATGATGACAAGATTTAGAATAAGTTTAAATCTGACAAGGAAGGACCTTCATCCCAATGTTCCTAATGTATGGAGACTTAATGTCCTTAAAATACAGGACTTGTAAATAGTCTGAAGCTTTTACCATTATCTCAATAACGGGTTGTAATGGCTGGCTTAATGCAATGTATTCTCAAAGCACCTGTGTGAACTGTCTTTCTGTTTTTTAAGGTTCTTCATTAACTTTCAACGAAACATGTGGCCTTCAGGTTCAGCCACAATTTTATCTGAGGTTGAATTAAATAATTTGGACACTCAACATTTTATTTTATTTTTCTCGCATTAATAATCAATCATATATATCTCTCTACCGTTACACAGGACTAAGATGTACTGTATTTTTTTCACCATGACACTATCAAAGCACTACTGTTCTCTCTCCTACTCAAGAAAATAAACCCTAGAATAATCTCAATGTTTCTTCCCACATACACGCACACACATACACATGCATAGAAGGACACGTCCTCTCTTATCCTTTCCAATTCACCTGGTGACTCATTATTATAATTTATTTGAAGGCTCATATCATACCTTGAATATTGTTATCAGATGGGGCATATGACTTACAATTTGTTATGTCATTCCAATATTCTTTGTAGTAGCAAAATTAGAAAAACACTGTAACACTCTTCAGTGGGAGAGGGATACAAATGAACTTTGTCCCCATTTATAAATATTTAGGTTGTTATGAATTTTGCCACTGCAAGCAACACAGTGGTCATGAACATTGTCCTTTCTCATATACGCAAGTGTGTCTATGATACATTCCCAGAAGTAGAATTGTAATGTCAGAGTACATCTTAGTGTGTTTTGTTGGATAGTGCCAAATTGTTTCCCAAGGGTTTCTACCAACAATCAACCCTCCTACCAGAAATGTATGGAAATACCTATCTTCCTGCAGCTTCACCAATGGCCTACATTGTCAAAATTTTGGAATTTGGGATTATTTTTTCTGGCCAACCTGACAGGTGAAAAATTGTACCACTGTGCAGTTTAAATTTGTTTTTCTTATTTTGAGTATGACTGAGTTCTTTTCATGTCTAAGAGTCATTTGCAATTCCTGTTTCATAATTGGCTATATAACTGGCTATAGTTTTAGCCCATATCTTCTCTCTGTTCGTCTTTTTTTTTTTAATTAATTAATTTTATTTTAGTTATTTTTGGCTGCGTTGGGTCTCCGTTGCCGCGTGCAGACTTTCTCTAGTTGTGGTGAGCAGGGGCTACTCTTCGTTGCGGTGTGCGAGCTTCTCATTGCAGTGGCTGCGCTTGTTGCAGAGCACGGGCTGTAGAGCGCAGGCTCGGTAGTTGTGGTGCGCGGGCTTAGTTGCTCCACGACATGTGGGATCTTCCTGGACCAGGGCTTGAACCCGTGTCCCCTGCATTGGCAGGCAGATTCTTAACCACTGCACCACCCGGGAAGTCCCTTGTTGTCTTTTTTCTTATTTTCTAGGAGTACTTTACATGTTAGACAGAGAAGCTCCTTTGGATAATTTATAACTAAAAACTATTTTTCCAGTTTGTCATTTGTCTTTTGATTTTTCTTAATGAGTTCTTTTCCCACAGAACATTAAAAATATATTTTTGTAGTTGACTTTTTTTTTTTTTTTGCTTCTGAATTTTCTGGATTTTGAGTTATTGCATTGGTCAGAATAGGTGAGGGTATGCTATTCCTAGTTCACATGGTTGTTGGCAGGACTCGATTCCTTGCAGCTGTGAAGGCTGAAGTCCCTTCTTAACCACGCACCACCCGGGAAGTCCCTTGTTGTCTTTTTTCTTATTTTCTAGGAGTACTTTACATGTTAGACAGAGAAGCTCCTTTGGATAATTTATAACTAAAAACTATTTTTCCAGTTTGTCATTTGTCTTTTGATTTTTCTTAATGAGTTCTTTTCCCACAGAACATTAAAAATATATTTTTGTAGTTGACTTTTTTTTTTTTTTTGCTTCTGAATTTTCTGGATTTTGAGTTATTGCATTGGTCAGAATAGGTGAGGGTATGCTATTCCTAGTTCACATGGTTGTTGGCAGGACTCGATTCCTTGCAGCTGTGAAGGCTGAAGTCCCTGCTTTCTAGCTGGAGGTCAACCTGAGCTACTCTGAACCCCTGGAGGGCCTTGCACTTCCCTACCTTATCTCTTTGATTAATCTAAAGCCAATTGATTAGAGACCTTAACTACATCTGTAAAACCGTTCACCTTTGCCATATCATACACTCTAGTCATAGCATGACATTCCTCATATTCACAGGTCCCACATACATTCAAGTGGAAGGGATTACACAGAGAATCTTGGAAGCGATTTTAAAATTCTGCCTACCACAGATCTTCTTGGGATTTCTCTTCTGATATCCTGGCTCACATATCTATTGAGTCACTAGTTTTTAAAAACAAGATTATAATACATTTTACTGTCTGGAAGGACCAATTATCTCTCATTGCTCTTTTCTTAAAGAGCTTTAATGGTTTATATTTATTTGATATAATTTCCACGTTGACTTTAGAATAAGCTTATCTTATTGAAAAAGAAAAACCTGTAGGGAATTCTGTGAGGACAATGAGAATATATAAGTTAACTATGGAGAAGTGGCATGTAAATGATGATGAGGTTTCCTCTTCCAGACATATTATGAGTTTCCATTTGTTCAAGACTTTTTCTGTTTCAATTTATAGTGTTTTAATGTTTTCCTATTATACTTCTTACATATGTTTTATTGGGCTTGATATATTTTATCTTTTTGTTCTGATTATAAATAGGATCTTTTACTAATATCTCTTGTAGTAGTTATTATTTCTTCTATTCAAACTACTGATTTTAGTATATGAACTTTATACGGTAATATCTTCAGATTTTCGACATGTACAATTCTAACTTCTATAAATAGTGATCATATTTCCTCCTCCTTTCAAATTTTGTACATCCAATTTCTTTCATTTTTCTAATTGACTGAACATTATTTGATTTCTAATTAACTGAAATACGATTTTAAGGAATATTGATGACAGGGGACATCATTTCCTTATTGTCACTATACTGGGAATGCCTGTAATATTTCATATTTAGCACAGTACACTTTAGGCTGACATAAATATATTTCCCTAGGAGAGGCTAATATCCATCCATTAGTTTTTTCCAGCTTTACTGATATATTTGACATATAAACATTGTATTAGTTTAAGGTGTACAACATAATGATTTGATATGTGTATATATTATGAGATGATTACCACAGTAAGTTTAGTTAACACTGATTATTCTTTTGTTGACTTTTTAAAATAAATAATGGAATTATATCAATGTATTTTTTTTTTACATGAAACATAGACAAGGCTTTGCTTTGTTTTATTCTATCACAGCACAATCCACATTTAATGATTCATAAGATCTGAGAGAACAGATTCTTCAATGTAAAGACACTGATGATGTTCCAATAATAAAGTGTGACTTGGCAGATGACAGAGTTGTAAGAAAGGAACAAGGTCAAAAATCTAGCAAGAAAATGGAACAACTGTGCATTCTTAGACTCCTTGGGACCAGCTGGTATCTGTGAATCATCCTTGAAGTTCATGCTGGAGTCATCCACGTAGACAAAAGGGTCTGGCTGGGGATTCTCTTGGACTGTTCTGTTCA
>NW_006785906.1:708956-712063 GCF_000442215.2 Lipotes vexillifer
CAGGGGTGCTGACATCTGGCAAGGAAAGCTCAGCAAGTATTTATTGCCTGCCTTCTAAAGCCCGTGCTTATCTTGGTGATTCTGTCATGAATTTCCTTGGAGTGCCCATTTTCAAGCCCTCTTGATGTATCTCTCTGGAAATGCAGTTCCTTTAGTGTCTCAGTGTACTTTTTAGCATCCATTATATGGATGGACTTACTAGTATGAGTGTTCATATAAATAGATCTACTATTGAACCATTCTTACATTCCTGGTATTAGCATCACTTGATCATGATGCATTGTTCTTTTAACATGCTGCGGCATTCAATTTCCTGATGTTTTGTGAGGGGCTTCTACATTACTAGTTGTAACTAATGTTGGTGTGTAGTTTTATTTTCTGTACTATCTTGATCAGGTTCTGGAATACACTCTTCTTTATTTTTATTTATTTATTTAACATCTTTATTGGTGTATACTTGCTTTATTACAATGGTGTGTTAGTTTCTGCTGTATAACAGAGTGAATCAGCTCTATGTGTACATATATCCCCATATCTCCTCCCTCTTGCTTCTCCCTCCCACCCTCCCTATCCCACCCCTCTAGGTGGTCACAAAGCACCGAGCTGATCTCCCTGTGCTGTGCATCTGCTTCCCACTAGCTATCTATTTTACATTTGGTAGTGTATATATGTCCATGCCACTCTCTCACTTCATCCCAGCTTCCCCGTGTCCTCAAGTCCATTCTCTACGTCTGAGTCTTTATTCCTCTCCGCCCCTAGGTTCTTCAGAACCTTTTTATTTAGATTCCATATATATGTGTTAGCATACGGTATTTGTTTTTCTCTTTCTGACTTCATTCTGTATGACAGTCTCTGGGTCCATCCACCTCACTACAAATAACTCAATTTCATTTCTTTTTATGGCTGAGTAATATTCCATTGTATATATGTGCCACATCTTCTTTATCCATTCATCTGTCGATGGGCACTTAGGTTGCTTCTATGTCCCGACTACTGTAAACAGTGGTGCAGTGAGCATTGTGGTACATGTCTCTTTTTGAATTATGGTTTTCTCAGGGTATATGCTCAGTAGTGGGAGTGCTGGGTCATATGGTAGTTCTATGTGTAGTTTTTTAAGGAATCTCCATACTGTTCTCCATAGTGGCTGTATCAATTTACATTCCCACCAACAATGCAAGAGGGTTCCCTTTTGTCCACACCCTCTCCAGCATCTATTGCTTGTAGATTTTTTGATGATGGCCATTCTGACCCGTGTGAGGTGATAACTCATTGTAGTTTTGATTTGCATTCCTCTAATGATTAGTGATGTTGAGCATCCTTTCATGTGTTTATTGGCCAGCTGTGTACCTTCTTTGGAGAAATGTCTATTTAGGTCTTCTGCCCATTTTTGAATTGGGTTGTTTGTGTTTTTGATATTGAGCTGCATGAGCTGCTTGTATATTTTGGAGATTAATCCTTTTACACTCTTTTTTAAAACTAATTTGAAAAGAATCATTTTATTTTATATCCTAGCACAATTTAAATATTATTAGGATTATCTACTTTAAAAGTCTGATAGAGGTCTCATATGGAAACCTCAGAGCCTGTTGCTTTTTTGATGCGGGGGTGTTCTTTTCCAGTTTCATCTATTTTGTCCATTTAGATTTTTAATCTTGGTTTAATGACTTTGGTAAATTATGTTTTCTTAGACTATTATTCATGTTATTTAGCTTTACCTATATGGAGTTTCGGATTTTCAATATCATCCTTAAAAAAAAATCATGATTTAAATTTGTTCTTTTTTCTGACACAAAGTGAAGAATTTTGCGGGGGGGAGAATTCTTTGTCTTTTATTTAGTCATTAACTTTTTATCATATTATATTTTTAAATTAAAGAATATTCTGTGGGGCTTCCCTGGTGGCGCAGTGGTTGAGAGTCCGCCTGCCGATGCAGGGGACACGGGTTCGTGTCCCGGTCCGGGAGGATCCCACGTACCGCGGAGCGGCTGGGCCCGTGGGCCATGGCCGCTGAGCCTGCGCATCCGGAGCCTGTGCTCTCCAGCCGGAGAGGCCACAGCAGTGAGAGGCCCGCGTACCACAAAAAAAAAAAAAAAAAAAAAAAAAAAAAAAACTTTGCCCTTATAAATTTTGTGTGCTATTATATGGTCAATTTTTGTGGCTCTCCCATGGGCATGTAAAATTGTGCTATTATAGGACAAATGTTATTTTATACATATAAACACACATACATATATATGCACATAATTACATATACATAGGCATGTATATTATATATCAGTAAAATCTGTCACATTAATCATGTTATTTAGACTTTTTATATTTTAATTTATTTACTTGATCATTGTTGGTGAGAACTGAAAGTCCATTATCAATGAATATTAAGAATACTCACAATAATAATAACAGTATTAACTTGAGTCTTTCATGTTCAAACGTGTGTACTTTTATGATTACATGAGAGAAAGAAATCATTGGCTTATACTTTTTTTCCTGGAGTATCTTCTATGTTGTTGGTTGTGAAGAAACCTAAGATGAGTTTGGTATATTCCCTTTTAAAAATTAAGAAAAATATATTTTAGGCAATGAAGCAAAAAAAGTATTAAATCATTAAAAACATTCCAGTACTTTTACCTGGATGTTTCACAGTGTGACTACATTAACAAATTTTCTCTGATACTTAACACTTTTTCAATTTTGAGTCATTTCCTTGTTTCACGTAGTTAAAAATATATTTGTGATATTTAACTTACTAAAAATAATGTTTGTAATATTTGTCCTGTCTCACTGTGGCTTTATTCTTCAGAGACTTGAATTAAATATATTGAGTCTCTTATTGGTATTCTACATTTCTTAAGCCATTTTAAGTTTTTTAAAAAAAATTTCTGCTTCCTTTTATTTTTCTCTTTCAAGTTACTCTTTTATCTGTCATAAATTTTAATCTTCTATTTCTTTCCTAACTTTTGCCAGCTCATATTTATATTTCATCTTTTTCTGTGTTAACACTATCTTTTTCACAAGTTTTTGCATTTATCCTTTTTGGTTTTTCCTTCATAAGTGTGATTACTTCATCAATTCATTTTTTTTTTTTTTTTTTTTTTTTTTTTTTT
>NW_006785906.1:712098-715177 GCF_000442215.2 Lipotes vexillifer
TTGCGATATGTGGGCCTCTCACTGTCGTGGCCTTTCCCGTTGCCGGATGCGCAAGCTCAGCGCCCACGGCCCACGGGCCCAGCCGCTCCGCGGCATGCGGGATCCTCCCGGACCGGGGCACGAACCCGTATCCCCCGCATCAGCAGGCGGACTCTCAACCACTGCGCCACCAGGGAGGCCCCATCAATTCATTTTTTAATTCTTAGCTAAGTATTTGATCATATTTTTCTCTGTTTCAGAGCAATAGTTCTCTTTTGTTGCTATTTTTGAAATTGTTCTTCTTTTAATATCTTAAACTCACCTTGGTTTATGAGAGGACTTCCCCACGTTCCCATCTCTTATTCCAAACAAGAAGTATCATTTTTCAACTTTGAGAGAGGCTCTTACTTTCAAGGAAGGCATTTTTGTTGAGTTCTTGGAGATTTTTCTGCTTCTGGGCTCTTTGGTGTGTCTCTTTTGTGGTTTCTGCTTGATCTCAGCTACTTATGCAAGCCCTTACTTATATTTTTGAATATGAATATTGTAACCTAATGTCCCTGAAAATGGACTTTGTATGTATTATAATTTTATTGCTAATTCTCTGTGATTACAAGAAGAATGAGAGGAAAAACTCTGACATATACAGCCGTATTCATACCAAGATTTCTTCCTCTTAATTTTTAGTTCATGTATTAATCTGTAACTCTCAGAAGCTATAATTTATTAGCATCTCTCTTGGTTATTTCACTTGTGCTCATTTTCTCTGGTTATAGGATTTCTTATATGTGCTAGAAGTTCCCTTTAATTACTTCCTGGGACTCAGGTTGAACTCTGTAGTACATTAATTTGGAGCCATGTCATGAAATGGCAGGAAGGTCTGTGGTCTATTCTACCATGGCCCAGTGATGTAGCAGAAGCATGGTGTCAGCTCTCTACTCTACTAAAAATACAAGGAAGCCTCTTTGTTTTCCTCCTCTTTCAGATGTTCCAGCCTCAGGTATAGACAGGACTCACTGTTGATTCATCTCTCCCTCAGCTGTTAGGGAGCTAGAGAAATCTCACCCACTCCTATCAACTGATGTGACACTTTTTCCTGGGATCCATAGTTTTCTGCAGGTCATGTACTTGCCAGGATCCACCACTACTGTCCTCCCCTGAATCCTCTCAAGATCTTATCAGGCTCCGAGTAGAGAAACTCCTGTGCTAGCTCTGGTCTTCAGAACTCTTGGCAGTGTCTGAGGCTTCACCAGCATCTTCCATATGTTGTCTGGGTTGTTGCTGGGGGTATAGGAGCTCCCAGATGTGTTTAAGCCACCATCTCCCATCCTTCCCCAATGTTGCCTATGGATAGGTTTTATATAAAGTTTTATGAGATTACAGAACAAGGGAAAAATAAATTGGTACAAGGGTTTAGCATACCTCTTTGTATTTATAAGCTGCCATGGGTAAGACTTTAAAAGAAAACACCTCCCACATTGCCACTTGCTATATTTCAAGGTCCCTTAGTTGAATTGAGGGTGACAGTGCTTCATTTCACAAATTGCTTTGCATTAAAAAGAAACTGTGAGAAGCCTCCACTGATTGGCTAATGGTTTCTGATGCCCTGTAGGGTCCAAGTTTGTGTATCTGGGAGAATTCCGATTTCTATATGCAAGCCGTCCTGCTGCAGGGAAGGAAGGTAGGCAATAGTCTGACTTCTAGGGAAATCATGTGTATTCCAAGTCACGGGCCAAGGGAGGTCAGTAAGGAAAGAGAGGCTAAATAATTCACCAGAACAAAGAGACAAGCAAGCAGCACTCAGGAATAAAAACATGGAAACTTTGACTGAAAGTGTCAGAGGGGTAAGTGTCAAGGGTGGCAGTTTGAACAGGTACATTGGAGGGTGTCCTAAGCAAACACATAATGGCAGCACCTTTCAACACAGATTGTTCTCAGTTCTCTTCTTTGTTTAATAATTTCTATTATTGCATTTATCTATCTGTCTATCTATAATGGTAACACCAACCTCAAACGCTCCCTCTCCCTCAGTCCTCTTAACCAATGTGTGGCCATTCTATCTCCAAATTGTTTCTGCAATCACATTCTCTCCCCTTCTCAATCCTTCATTATATCTCCTGAACAATTGCCATTGCTCCTTAACTGGCATCTTTGGAAGCCTGCAATCTCTCCTTCAGATCAGTCCCCTCTCAGTGCCGTCAGAGTAATCTTTTCATATGAGAGTGACCTCCGATTCTGAGTGTGGTATTGCTGCAATATCATTTATCTCCTTGATTCTTGCACTTTCTTTTTTGTGTGTAGAAGGGCTAGAGCAGGCACCAAAAAGGTGCTGTTACTTGTGCTGTGTTTCCTGAGTAAATCAAAGAGGTGAATTATGGCTTTTTTCTATCAGGCAGACCCAGATTGAATGCTCTTCATTCCTAGGTTTATGTCTATTATCAGTCAAATAATGAATACCCCCCAAATGTTAGTGTGCTATTATGCGTGGGGATAGAAGAATTCTCTACAACATAAAACTATTTTTATACAACCATCAGAGGAGTCTGGAGATTTCAACTTTTATTTAAATAAAATTGAAAGAAAATGAATAACATTGAGACAACTGAGCGCAAAAGAATAATATTGTATTTTCCAAAATATACACGTCAACCACTTGAGGCTATTGTATGTGAAAGGGCCATAAGGGTAGCTGAGTTGAATATGCCAGTAATTTCTTTCAATCATTTTTTCCCACTTGCAGAATATTGTAAGAAGTGTATCCAGGGAGGGATACATTTTGGCAGAGGCAGGATACAAAAACTGGAGAGACAGATGTTCATTCTTTCACCACCAGCAAAAAATTCTCCCCCTCTCTCGTCGTCTACCCCTTCCTCACTTAGAATCTAGATAGGAAGGAACTCATTTCAGGAAATGTCAAATCTCAGACAAGCATCAGCACGAGAAGTTAGATAGCCAGTGTAGCAAACATGGGGACACCTGTGTTGCTCCCCCTAAAGATGGGTCAAATAAAGGCGACATTTCTTTCTAGCTCCTCCTGTGACTACTGGTCAGATGTTACTCTCTGAGATGCCTAGTAGGAAAGAGTGAGGTACCTTCAGGGAAG